>NW_020173922.1:2583196-2732594 GCF_003031525.2 Neophocaena asiaeorientalis asiaeorientalis | reverse complement strand
GGGGCGTGGAGGGGGGTGTCTCTTCTGTTGTGCCCTGGGAGAGGAAGCTGAAAGGAATCGAATGCAGGGAAAGGGAAAGTCAAGGCCTTAGTGAAATTGCCTCTCACCTGTCAAATGAAGAACGGGGCTTTGGGTGCAACAGACCTGAGTTTGAATCCTGGCTCTGCCGCTCACTAGCCCTGTGGTCTTGGGCAGCTACTTAAGTCTGTTCCTCATAATGAAATGGTGGTGAGAATCTCTTTTGCACAGGTGTGTGAGGACCAGATGAGGCAGAGATGAATGCTAACAAGCAAGGTGTTGCCCCCAGTGTGGGTGGAGTGCGTGCAACAATCTGATACATTTGTGTCTCCCCAGCTTCCCCCAGCCCCTTGCTCGAGATGATACTCCCATCAGACAAGGGAGGGCATCATGCTCTAAGTGGTTTCCATAGAGAATGTAGGGGTCCTTCCTGAACCTTAATGTGCAAAAGGATCGCCCAGGAGTTTGTTAAAATAGTCCTGGGCCCAGCCCCCAGAGGGTCCGATCCATCTGACATGGTGCCCAGGTGATTCTCATAGGGACCACATTGTGGGAAACTTGGGAATGAAGCCAGAGGTGGAGCGTCCTCTAGCCTTAGCGTTTGCTCAAAGGTATTCTCAGCCCTGCTGCGGACCTGCTGCAAGGGGTTCTCCAGAGGGAGGTCCTACATTTTCACCAAGTCCCAGGCGAGTCTTAGGATAAGGCAAGTTTGGCTAACACTGGGCTGTGGGATCCAGGTAAGGCCCACCTCTGTGGGGGTATTTTGTGCAAGAGGTTCAGGCAGCTGGGGATATGTTTTTAAGGCATGCAGGTTCAGCCCATAAATGGGAAGAGCCCCTCAGAGGCGGGACTCTGTGGTCTTCCCTGAAGCGCTGACGGCTGGGACTCTCGGTGGGCACAGCCTGGCAAGGTCACAGGCTCTAGAAACCAGCATGTCCTTGTCTGTTCAAATGAGGCTGTAGGACTGGATGACTTCAGTCCTTCCATTTCTGAAGTTGCTTGACCCTGAAAGATTCCGTTTAAGTTAATTTAGGCAGAGGAGAATATTTGCCTCCAGCGTTTGACGTTTGCATTCCTTTTGCCCTTGGTGTTGCCCTGTATTATGTGGGTTTATTCAGTTTCTGTATTTAGTCCATATTGCTCCTTAACTGTGGTATGAAACAGAGCATATGTGGTTCTATGAGATTCTCCCCAAGAACTTTGGGTGAAGTGTTTGTTGCCCAAGCTGAGAGCACTGCTCCCTGGTGGCAACTCCTGGAATTGCAAGCCCGTGCTTTTGAGGCATCAGTGAAAACAAACCCCTTGGGCAAAGGGGAGCGGTTTCTGTTGTTTTATTTAAGAGCACATTCCCACCCTAGACCACCTGAAACAGAGTCTCTTGGGGGTGGGATCCAGAAACCTGCATGTAAAGTCTTCATGTAGACCTTATGCCCAGTGTGGTTTGAAACGTGTTGCTCTGCATCAGGGTTTCTTAACCTCAGCATGGTTGACTTTTGGGGCTGGAAAATTCCTTGTTGTGGGAGGCTGTCCTGTGCAGTTAGGATGTTCAGCAGCATCCCTGGCCTCTCCCCAGTAAATGTCAGGAGCCCCTCCCACTTCCCATTTGTGACAATCAAAACTGTCTCCGGACATTGCCAGTGCCCCCAGGGGCAAAATTGCTCCTGCTTAAGCACCACTGCTCTGAAGCATGCTGTGAACATCCAGACCATTTCAATGACGGCACGTGTCACGGGGTCACTAAAAGCTAAGATATGTCAGCTGTCTTTACAGGAGGTTATTAATGCAAATGTGAAATGACTTCTTACTGGTAGTAGAATAAACATGCTGGCTTTATGACCTTTGTTTTGATTCTGAAATAGTCATAGAGGAGAGTCATTCGTGAAGGATGGACTGGCATTAATGACTCGTCACACTTGGATGGGGACATCTGGCCATGCTCTCGGAGGCCACCCGTGCACTTTCCCAGGTTCACATGTTGGCTTCACACTGCTGGTGCCTGGAACACTTGGAGGAGGGAGTGAGGACAGTGTAACTTCATTTCTCTTAGAATCTCTCTGAAGTAATTAAATTCCATTAGCTTTTTCAGTTGCAAGAGAGGGCTATTTATTGCGTGAAATATCTTTCTGTACTGCAAACACATATTCCAAGAGGGTTGCGGACCAGATTCATTGTGAGGCAGAGAATGGCTGGGCATCCATGTGGACCACAGTCTGGTTAAGTGAACGTTGCTAAGCCTGCTCTGGGAGCTAGAGCTGAATTCTCCACTGGGTACCTGTTGCGTCCAGAGATGAACACCTGGACTTAACACCTTCAGTGAGAATCAGCTAGCCAGGGAGGGCACCTCCATAGCGTGGATAGCCGAGCCTTCTGGTCTTCTCCTACTGGGACAGAGGGTCTTGTTAGCAGCCTGATGCTCAGGGACCTGTCACAGGATGAGTCCTTGGTATTGCAGAAGGGATTGACACCTTGCTGTCTAAAAGCAGAGGAGACCCTAAAGAGGATCTGTGTGCATATGCCTCCTGTTGCAGGTGGGATTTCACACAACAGGGCTGAGAGCCCGGAGCCTCCCGGGTGGCTGTGATGGGGAGTTTGAGTAGATGCCGCTGACGGGGTTGGAAGCAACAAGGTGCTTTCTGTAAGGCTCTTCTGCCAGTCCTCTGGGTGAACCTGGGAAGCCCCTTCCCTTCGGTCCCCGTTTCTTCCCCTGTTGGATGGGAGTGTTGAACTTGGACATCTCCAGGGCACTTACAACTCCACTGTGTGTGGCTCTTGTGCAGAGAAAGATGGTGGCCTTTGCATCTCTTGTGCTGTGTATGAGCCTGGACTAGAGGGTCCTGAGCAGGCAGTGGAAGGAAATGCTGTGGGATTTCTCATCTCAATCTGCCCTGCTCTTCCCCCTCAACTCCTCTTCCTCTCCCAAAGCTCTGCAGATACAGCTGGTCTCTGCCTCAGCGTGGACATGGAGGCTTGACCTGGACCAGGTGTGTCAAGCCCTGCCCCCCTCTGCCCTCCGCCCCCCGTGACCGGTGCTCCTCCAGCATCTTTCTCTGACACCTATGGGAGCGGATAAGTTTCGCAATGTACTTAGACTTGATCAACGGTGCTTCTGCTCAAAGAAACTTACCCACCAGCTCTCTGATGTCCAAAACACTGCTTGGGCAGTTGCAGTTCGTTTGCTTTAATACTGAATCTAGGACACATCATTTATCTGGTATTAGTCATTACATTCTGGTGTGAATGAAGCTGGGCGTATTTCCTGAGATGAGATGAGATGGTGCTGGCAGAGGAGGATATAGATATTGCAGTCCCTGGCGGGTCAGGTCAGCTCAAGGAGTGGAACAGAAAAGCCAGGAGGAGCTAAAAGGGCACAGAATTTGGAGACCAGAGTTGGTAAAAGAAACTTCCACTGCCCAGTGTTGCCAAGGGGCAAGGTTCTTGGACTCCTTCGTCAGTCACGGGCCATGGACTGTGAATAGCCGAGCATCTTCCATTTCAACCTGCTCTGCTCTTCTGGTCTGAAACTGTAGCCCGAACTTATTTTATTTTAAATAATCCATGAAGATCCTCATTCTCTTGCAGGACGTACAGTTTCTGTTGCTCTACAGCACTCTTGTTCACCACTTTCGCTGGGCACTCTTCACTGGAAAGCCACTCTTTTTGGTCCTGAATGGGCAGGAAGGCGGTCACAAAGATGCCTCTTGAGATAACAACAATTTCCACCTTCAGTGGACACCATAGAGACTGGCTGGACCACTAAATGTATTTATTTGTATTGTCACTTACTCACGGTGATGAATTTTGTGAGGTGAGCTGACAGAAGTACCCAAGATAAGATACTTCTTAGTAACTTAAGGAATAAAATGCCTTTCAGATGGAACTTAAGGAATAAAATGCCTTTCAGATGGCTTTATTCAATTTAATTTTCTTCCATGGAAAGAAATTCTTGTTCTGAGAGAAACATAGGAGTGAATCTTGGCGTATCGAGGAGATGGCACAGACAGGTGAGCAGGGACCAGGTGGTGCAGTTTTCTTGCCACAGTGGGTCTACTTCAGCCACCTCCTTGATGGCAGTGTTTGTACAAAGTGCTTTCTGTGGAATGCTCGTCTATCAAAACACCCCATGGATAAGAGTTTGCCTGATCACATACGTTTTTGCAAACCTTTGCTGGCCTCGTAGGGTTGGGCGGGCCCTGTGCGCCCACACGCTGCAGCCCTGGTGCCCTGTTGGCACGTGACCAAGCACATTCCCGAGGTAAAGGATGGGAGACATCCTTCAGTAAAGAAACTGGTGTGCCGGCTTTAAAATCAGTCCTCCTAGGACTTCCCTGGTGGCGCAGTGGTTAAGAATCCGCCTGCCAGTGCAGGGGACACGGGTTCGAGCCCTGGTCCGGGAGGATCCCACAAGCCGTGGGGCAACTAAGCCCGTGCACCACAGCTACTGAGCCTGTGCTCTAGAGCCCACGTGCCACAACTACTGAGCCCGTGTGCCACAACTCCTGAGCCCGTGTGCCACAACTCCTGAGCCTTTGTGCCACACCTACTGAAGCCTGTGTGCCTAGAGCCCGTGCTCCACAATGAGAGAAGCCACTGCAATGAGAAGCCAGTGCACCGCAACAAAGAGTAGCCCCCGCTCACTGCAACTAGAGAAAGCCTGCATGCAGCAACAAAGACCCAATACAGCCATAAATAAACAGACAGACAAACAAACCAGTCCTTCTTAACTAATTTGGCCACAAAAGCTTTTTGTTTTCTTCCCTTGACACCTTATTAGAAGGAAAAAGTTTTTCAAAATGTTGCTACATGAAAGGATTTTCTCTTGGGATTAGCTGTTCGCCACATCACTGCGAGCACGCAGTTTTTGCAAACCTGTTTGAGCCACTGGCAGGGAATGCAGGGCCCTGGGAGGTGTTGGCTCTGCTCCCTATGGGAGGGCAAGGGTCATACCTGGCACATTTGGGGTTATAACCTGAGGGTCTCCTGTAGTGCCTGACATGTAGGGTCTCAGTGAAAATTCTTGGAAGAAATGAACACAAGAAGGTATGTTAAAAATTTGGTAGTTCTGGGGAACTCTTATGGTTTATGTAAATGTCCTCTGTGCTAGTAGGCACAGCCTCAAAATTCAGAGTTGACACTTTTTTTTTTTTTTTTTTGGCCACGATTTCTTTCAAGCCTGAGACAGTACAGTTGCATCCTTCAGGTCTCAGGCATCTGCCCTGGCAGCATCCTAATTTCCTTTGTATGTCAATAAACCTGTTTGATTACTGGGGCACCTTGACATTTAGGAAGAGTAAAGGCTCCGGGAACAGGTTTTCTTTATTCTGAGCAGACCTTAAAATACAGCTACATTTATAATATGCCTGCAGGCACACACATTAGGAATTAGAACTTGCTTCTCATCTCTGAGACCTTGCTTCCTAGAACATAAAGTTGCTTCCAAGTGTATGCAGAACAGTAATGTTTGAAGCTGTCCCCCCTGAGAGACTGCAGGCTGGATGCCACAAAAAGTGCATGTGTAGAGCCAGTCAGGGCAGCGTCACATGTATGCGCACTGACTGTCAGAGTTATGGGATGCCAGAGAAACAGCCTTGCAGACATGGAGAAGGATGCAGAGGGTCGGGGCTCTGATGTCAGACCGAGATGCAAGGCCAAAATCCTGAAATCCTTACCTCCAGGACCGTGGCAAGTCACTTATCTACTCTGACCTCCGCTGTCTTTTTTTTGGGGGGGGAGGTCGCGGGCTTCTCACTGTTGTGGCCTCTCCCATTGCGGAGCACAGGCTCCGGACGCGCAGGCCCAGCGGCCATGGCTCACGGGCCTAGCTGCTCCACGGCATGTGGGATCTTCCCGGACCGGGGCACAAACCCATGTCCCCTGCATCGGCAGGCGGACTCTCAACCACTGTGCCACCAGGGAAGCCCTCCGTTGTCTTCTTGATAGAACTAAGTTAAGACCTGCTCCCCACTCAGCCTGTAAGTCACTCCTCATTTCATCCTCGCAACAACCTTGCGAGAGGGTAGGATTACTAGCCTTGTTTTACAGATGCAGAACCTGGGGCTCGGAGAGGTAAAGTGACGTAGCAGGGTCAGGAATCCAGTGCCAGCAGTGCCGAAGCTCCAGAATGTGGCCCTAACCGCTCTCCCACATGGCCTCTTGGTAAAGACCAGCTTGTGGGGAGCTGGCTGGGGCCAGAAGGGGCCGACAAGAGTTCAGACGGCCTTGAGGTCAGCATGACGATGCACTGCACCTGTGCCGTGGGGTAGGGCACTTCACCCCAGGTGTTCGGAGTTCCTTGTCACAATCCAGGATCAAGCTCTCCTCTAGGGATGACAGCTAGAGATCCTAAGTCCCTAATGGTCCACCTTCTCCTGAGTGCATCTTAACCACGTGTTTGTTTTTTTCCTTGAAGGCGGTCAGTAAAGTAGAATTTATGAGAAGCTCCCAAGCTGTGCTGCAGGGGTCATGGCCCTGGGAAATGTCCCGGTGCCTCCCACCCAAAGGATGGGATGGAGAGGAAGTCAAGTGCTGTTCTGTGCAGGGGCACCTACACATCAAACCCGGGCTGACCCAACGGCTGGCCTCGGGGTTTTGGGTTTGCTGGGTCAGGTCCGGCAGCCTCTCCACAGTCCACAGTGAATCTGGGCCTCTCTGCTTGCTCCCTCACCTCTAACCAGCCCCACATCCTTTCACTTTGTGTATCAGTTGGGACTCTCCCAGTGTCGGGAGACACAATTCTGACTTACAGTTGATTGGGGGGAAAAAACCCATTAAGACAAAACCAAGAACTCAGCAGGTAGCTGTGACTTGCGATTTAGCTTGATGCAGGCTCGTAGGTGTCCCCAGGGCCTGGTTTCCCACCTTCTGTCTCGGAGCTCTGTTCTCTTCTGTGCGTTGCATCTGTTCTCAGGTGCGCGGTGTCCTCACGGGGGTGAGCTGGCAGCAGTGGCTCCAGGCTCCTAGCCTTGCACACTCACGTGTCATAGCAAATGCCTTCCAGCCATCCCGGCAAACATCTCATTGCCTTTCATTGGCTCTGACTGTATCACGTGCCCATCCAGATGACCAGAAAAATTCAGTGCATTGAGGCGCTTAGGTTTGGGTCCCATGCTCTGTCCTTAGCTGGGGTGACCCAAAGCCAAGAACTATATGAGGGGAGAGCTGGTTCTCCAAAGGAACCCAGAGAAGGGGAGGTAGATGCTGGTGGCCATGATGTGAAAAACCACTCACTGCACTTGCTGTTCTGTGAGCTCTCTTTGATCCCCAGTCACTGGCCATTTCTGGGTTCTGTGTGCGCTTGTGACTATATTCCACAGGCAGGTATGTGGTTGTACCCTGGCCACTGCTTAAACTGACATGATAGTTCACACTAGGTAAAATCAGTACTTATGGTCACAGATGCCATGTGTTGAGTCCCTGCCACGTGACAGGCACTGCTAGACTCTCTGATGTGCATTCTCTGACTTAATCTTTGAAATAGCACTGTAAAGGAGTATTATTAGCCCCACTTTACAGATGGAGAAACAGACTCTGGGCAATGAAATGCCTTGGAAAGTCACATAGTTACCTGGGTTAATTAGCGGAGAGGCTACAGTGAAAACTTATTCTGGTCTAGTGGCCAGTACTCTTTCTATCGTATCGCTCACCCCCTCCTATAGACATACTTACTGAAAAGATAATTGGATATTTATTAATGCTTCTTGCTGGACAAAAACTGGAAAGTGTCTTCATTTAGGAGGGCCAGGATTCCATGCAGTTATCAACTGGGTTCTCTGTGTGTGTATGTTAGTGCACAGGTGTGTGTCAGTGTGCTGTTGTAGAACGGAGAGAGTTGAACCACTGGTCTTCGGGTGAACTGATGCTTGTCCTCTGCCTTGAGCTGGATGGTTGCTGAAGCTGACGGGGCCGCTCCTCTCCTGTCACGTGAGCTGCTAGGTGCCTGTGGACAGAACATCCAGAGGTGGAGGGTGCTGGCGAGTCTGAGACCATATAGGTCTCGGTACACTTAGGATCTTCATGGTACATGACACAGAAAGAGAGGATGCCTCAAAATCTTCCTGGTAAGTAGGCATATCTAGAAGGTAGAGTGACGAAGCAAAGTAGGAAGCGTGATTTAAGGAACTGCAGTGGAAATGACTTCTGTTCCCTAGATATTTTAGCTGTGGTGTGTGTGATCTGACCTGCACGTGAGTCAACTTGAAGATGACTTCTGTAGCTTGATACTCAAGGCTTTCTCTCTTGTAGTTGCAATCTGTAGCTCTGCAAACATGCTTGTTATTTCCCCCAGATGGGGCTGTTTCCTGCTTCCTGGAAAGACCCTATCTTGGGATATGGAACTTCTGGATCCTCTACCTGGAATGGATTTTTGCACAAAGTAGATGCTCACTAAGTGTTTAGGCATCTGTTGGTTAATTCAGAGGGTACTGGTTGAGCCCCTTCTACGCTGCAGATGCTGTTCTAGGCGCATGAGTTCCGACGGTGAGCGAGGCAGGCGCTGTCCCTAGTCCTTGCCCTTGGGGAGTCTCATTCTGATCCATTGAGTGAATCGATCACTCTGGAGGCTCCACTGGGCTTCCAGCGTGGACACCTGACCTGGGAGCCCTTTTCTGAGGAAGCTTGCCTTCAGTCCTGGGGAGGAGAACATTCATTTTTCTGCCTCTCCCTTTGTTAATGAGTCCTGGCAGAGAGCCAAGGGAAGTATTTCCTGTTTTCAGAGTGGACTGTATTTTGTACATTCTTTACCGAAGGCTCCTTTGGATGCCAGAAACAAAACCTAAGGCTAGTTTAAGCCAAAACAAGGAATAAAGGAATAGTTTGTGCAACCTGTGAGCTGACCTCATAGGGGCTGTCACGAGGACCTAGCGAACTATTGGAGACTGAGAAGGCCACACTCACTTTCTCACAGCTGTGTTCTCTGCATTACCACGCTGTCTCCTGAGCCTGGCTTTTCCTGCTGCAGCAGGTGCAGTGGTGGGACATGGCTGCTCTGGAATTTATAGATCCATGTTTCAAAGGACCAATGGAGAGAACAGTGTTGCCAATCTTGGTTCTAATGTCGGGAGAGAGGATAATTGGGCCAGGGTTTTGCCCACAGCCCCGGCAGCTGTGGTCTGAGAGGGGATGTGGGTTCTGTGGTACAAACCAGGCTGCAGGGCCTGTCCGTGTGATAAGCGGGGGGCAGTTTTTGGAGAACTGCTGACGGGCTGAGGATTCTACCAAGATTCCCTACTGGGCCAGGTCAAGGACACATGGTGTTTGCCTCAGTTGAGAACACTTTTCCAAGCGAGCAAATGGCAGGAATGGCCTCGGGTGACCCTTGTCCTCAAGCTTAACAGCCCTGATGGAGAAACCCCTGTGTTAGCATGGTCCAAAGTGTTTACTGTTTTAGAAAATTCTGTATCAGCAAAGTACCTAGAGACCCAGTGTGTGATATTAATCCTGAAGGATAGGAACTCATTAGTTGGGGCCAGTAAATCTTCTGTTACAGTAAGCCTGTGTATTCCAAGAAAATAAAGAGCCCTTCTCATGGGGGAAAAAAAGCCTTTGTACAAATAGGCTGTGTTGTGAGTTCGGGATGGGCACCCCAGGGCTCACGCTTGCTAATGTCATTCCAGCTACTCTCGTCCACATTTAATTGAATTGAACACATTGAAATGTGTTCCAGTGTATTAACAGGGAGCTGCTGAATGCGTGTGCAGTCCATGGCTCAATTGCTGTTTGCTTCCCCTGTGCTGACCCCCTTCTGGGAACACACACTGTAGACCCACTGAGGAGAGAGGGATGTGCTTGACTCGAAGAGAGAGGCCTTAACTCTTTCAAGCCCCTGAATTTCAGCAACAGCTGGGGAATTAAGAATGTACTCAGGTGTTGGGGCCCAAAGTGGTATCTTCTCAAATATTGCTGTTAATCCTTCCAGTTATGTACACTGGGCTGATGACTTCATACATGCCTTATTGAATAAATTCATTTCTTAATTATGAGAGTAGGACATGTTCATGATCAAAATTTGGAACATACAGAAATTGTAAAGGAGAAAATTAAAATCTAATAATATATCTATAATCGTATATAAAATAACCACTTTAAATGTTTTGGTTTATCTTTTTAATTGAAATACAGTTGATTTACAATATTAGTTTCAGGTATATAGCATAATGATTCAATATTTTTATAGATTATGCTCCCTTTAAAGTTATTAAAATATCATGGTTATAGTTCCCTGTGCTGTACAGTATATCCTTGTTCTTATCTGTTTTATACGTAGTAGTTTGTACCTTTTAATCCAATACCCCTGTCTTGCCCCTCTCTCCTTCCCTCTCTTCACTGGTATCCACTGGTTTTCTATATCATGAGTCTGTTTCCATTTCGTTGTGTACATTTTTCTAGATACCACATATAAGTGATAACACACTTTGTGTGTTTGACAGAGTTCACATACATTTGTCTGACTTCTTTCACTATGCATAATACTCTCTAGGTCCGTCCACACTGTTGCAAATGAATGGCAGAAATTCACTCTTTATGGCTGAGTAATATTCCATTTTGTGTGTGTGTGTGTGTGTGTGTGTGTGTGTGTGTATGTGTGTGTGTGTATCACATTTTCTTTATCCATTCATCTGCTGATGGACACTTGGGTTGCTTCCGTATCTTGGCTATTGTAAATAACACTGCTGTGAACATTGGGGTGCATGTATCTTTTGAATTAGTATGTTTCTTTCTCTTATTTCTCTTATGCCCTTGTGTGTGCCAATATGTAGTTTTAGCAAATTACCATGTGATTTGATAGCTGGTGTTCTGTTTTGTTGTTGTTTTTTTACTTATCACACTTTCCATATCTTTAACTACTGAACGAATGCACTTTTTAATGGTTTTATTGAAGTATTATTTAATATCATAACTTTAACCCATTTAAGTGTACAGTTCAATGAATTTTAGTAGACTTTTAGTGTGCAGCCCATCACCACAATCCAGTTTGAGAACCTTTCCAGCATCCTCCCAAGTCCCCCGAGTTCCCCCTTTCACCCCCGTCTCTCTGTCTCTATAAATGCACCTTTTAGGAACATGCCACATGAATGGACTCATACACATGCAGTCTTTTGCATCTGGCTTCTTTCCTGGAGCATGATTATGGCATCTGCATCACTGAGGAAGGGCCTCGGAGGCAGCACTGGCGTGCCAGCCGCGTATATGCCAGTGTTTGGTTTAATGGGCAGTGCAATCTGAAAGGTGTGGGCATCTCTTTCCTTAGAGAAAGGCAGGACAGCACAGGTGTCTTTCTTCAGGATTGGGCTGGATTCTTGCCTAAGTGCCAAGGCAAGTGTTGACATGATTGTGAGAAAAAAATGAGGTGTCTGTGTCAGCATCCCCTTGACTTCGACAGGGAACCTCATCTTTGGGCCAGGGTTATTGCTTCATTCTGAACCAAAGACTGCGTTACAGCTATTGATTCTCACCATGAAGGTGATCTTTGAAGCCAGAAGGGCCAGAAAAGCGTTGTCTTCTTTGGAGAGAATGTGGGACGACAGGGCAGGAAGCACAGGGACCTGATTTCATGACAGAATTCTTCCTGGAAGATTTGCCTGGAATCGAAATATTTTTGCTCTCTCTTTGCCCTCAGTGAACTGGAGAGACGTTTCTCAAACCATTTCCTTTCTTATGTGGACCTTAAAGGACTCCCCCCAAATCTTGCTGGAATGTTTACAGCCTGTCTGCTTTCAGAGAAATGGAAACAAATGTCAGTTCTTTTGGCTGGAACCTTGTTCATGCATTCCAAAGAGGGAAGCTTTTAAAAAGTCACCTGTTCTGTTTATCTCAGCACAAAAGGAAGTTGTTTGAATGTTCATACACTTCATCCTTCGGAGTCCAAGTTATGTAACTACGTTGTTTTGAGGCAAGTCTATCTCACAGAATCCGTGTACTCTTGTAAAGATAGTCAGTAGCAATACAGTATGAGAGCCATGTAGACGTGGGAGGGAGGGAGGGAGGGAGGGAAGAAGAGATTTCCCCCCTCCCTCCCTCCCTCCCTCTCTCCCTCTCTCTCTTTCTTTATTTCTTTATTAAATAGTAGAGGCCGTTGAGATTCACCTCCCAACAAACAGATGCATCTGTTTAGAAAATAACGCTCTTACATTTAGTGTTCACGAAACTCTGCTCATTTATAGATGCAACAGGCACGTGCCGGCTCTCCCCAAAAAAGCAGGTTCTTGGCTTTGACCGGATTACTGTTACTATTTATTTGTCTCCAGGAACTTGGGCTCCTGGCATACCGCCCATCTCTGCCAAATACCAGTGCTTGAGCACTTGAATTCTGAAGAATCTCTTACTCTCTTGGCCTGCAAATAAGATTTTCTCACTTGTGCCTTGAGATCCTGTGTGTTTCCTCTGTCAGAGCATCCTCAGGCCTGGACTTATCAGGAAGGCCAGAGAGGATGCCTGTGAAGGAGACTTGGTGTCTGTGTTTGGTGGTGGCCAGTGGTAGCCACCCTCGTGAAATCCTTCATGGGGCCCTGGGACACAGGGGAGGGCTCTGCCGACCCAGTGTCTGCTGGAGCATTCTGTGACTCCCTGACCATCTCCTCTGTTCTCATCCAGCTCTCTTCCCCATCATCCTTCCTGAGCTGTTTTCCTCTCTTTCTGGAATATTGCAGTTACCATGTCATTACTTTGCCCGCAAGACCTTTCCCTCTAGAATCCAGACCTAGCTCTTGAACCTGACATTCAAAGCCCCTCATTATTAGCCCTAACATGTATTTCCAACTTAATTCCCTTTATGCTAGATTTTTCCACGTTACTGTCCTACCAACACTGCTGGGTGCCATCAGGCCCTTTTGCATGGTGGGCTGCCATTTAGCTGGGTGATTACTTTTCTTTAATCAGCATCAGAATCACTTAGGGATGCGCTGAAGTGTACGGATGCCCAGAGCTGAAGCCAGTGAGTCGGGGGTGAGGCCCGGGATCTGTGCTCTTAACCAACGCCTCCGGTGATCACTCCTGCACTGGGTAGGGGCCACACTTCAGCTCTTCCACCTGTTGATGTGTCCCGGGCTGTGCCTCTTTTAGGGCCTGGCTGAGTTCTGTTTCCCTGGGAAACCTCACCTGCTCCCTCTCGCACACTCTCACCCTCGTTTGTGATGCTCGCTTTGCACTTAGCATATTCTGCCTTGGACCGTGATTTAAGTGTTTGTCGTAGATGTATTTTCACACCACTTATGTATATCTAAAAGAACCGCCTCATATTTGCACGGCAGTTTATAGTCTGGAAACACTGTCGTGCGCGTGACTTTGCTCCTACAGAGCAGGGAGCTTGCTTTGCTGCGCGGATCTCGGCACCATCACCCCCTTCCTCCAGGCAGCCTGCAGCCGCTGAGGAGGACCCTTGAGATTGGTCGGCCATTTGCTACAGCAAGCGGACAGGGTTGATCAAGATAAGCAATGTCGTTCTTTCTGACGTTCAGCTCGTCTTTACTGAGGCAGGTTTTGTGCTGGGCACTCTGCTGGGTGCAGATGGCAGGTGAAGCAGAGTCCTCAGTGGGGGAGTCTCCATAGAAAAATGACTGATTGTGGTATCTGCTGTAAGGAACCAGGTGGGCTGAGATAGCGAATACCCAGTGGGATGGCCTCTCACAGGAGGGGACCTGTAAGCCCAGGCCTAAAGGACAGGGGGGACGTGCCATGGAAAGAGAGGGGAAGAGTGTTGCAGACACGGAAGGGCAAGAGCACCTGGTGAGATTGGAGGAGGAGCCGGGGCTGTGGGCCCAGGGGAGGTCAGGGGCCAGAGTGAGCCCCTGGGGCTTGCAGACCGTGCCCAGGGGTTTCTATCACCACTGACTGGGGAATATTACCTTTAGTGCAGGGGAGAGGTGTGATCTGAGTTTGCTAAAATTCTAATATAAACTACACAGCACTCCGTCGGCAAGCGCAGTGAACTAGGGGAGGAGCACGAAAGGCAGCCTTGGCTTTATGTGTGACAGGGATGTGGCTGGGCAGTTTTTCTGGAGCCAGCTCATCTCTGGGTGGCTGCCTGTCAAGGCCTGGCTGTGGGACTGCGTGCCCTGGGAATGGGCTAGAACCTCTTGGCCACACCTTGGCAGATCCTCCAATTACGGGGATCCAGAAGACCCTGAGGCTGGAAGACATCCTTTGGATCCCCTTATTCCACTTGCTTATTTGATAGATGACAAGGCTGACTCCAGGAAGGGGAAGCGACACGTCTGGGGCCTGCTGCTACAGCCCCGCCACTCACACAGCTGTTCTCAGAGGAGTCAACGGTCCCTCAGCCTCAGGGGCGAAGTGGTGTGGAGGTGATCGTTATGGCTGAGTGAGAAGCAGGCCTATTTTGAACCCCTTGGGAGTCATAGCGGTTGCCCGGGAAGACCAGAGCTTTACCAGCAGACAGGGAAAGAGTTTGCATCCTAGCTCTACCACCGTTCGCTGGCTCCATGACTTTGGGCAAGTCATTTAACCTCTCTGGCCCTCAGCTGTAAGCTAGTAGCGCTCATACCTACCTTGCAGAGATGTCAGGTGGATTAAAGGGTATAATGTGCATAGTGCGTACTTATCACAGTGCCCGACTCAGGTGCTCAATAAACAGAATGACGACAATTACGTATGGCTGTGTTCTGCTTGGCACGCGACTCCCTTAGATAAAAGCTCTAAAATTATCAGGGTGAATATTGGGCCGGGCAGGTCTCTGCCCAGATTCCCAGAACCCTTTCTTGGCAGATGGAGGGGGTTTGGCAGGGTCCATGAGTGGATGGGGACCCTTGCATACCTCCCCTGTCCATCTCTGTGTCTCCACGGCCTGTGCCTGGCACGTAGTCAGTCCTCAACATGTGTTCATTGAAGCGTTGCGTGGATGGATATTTTCACCGTCGAGAACTTAAAACAGACTGCATAGCCAAGTACCAACCCTGCATTTACATCCATTTTAAAATTTCTGCTTCTAGCTCTCCATGTGATTTTTCAAAATGCATCTGATGATAGATTTAGAGCAGGTTCATGTCTTGAGATGTGAGAGATAGGTGGCTTTAAAATAAGTGCTGATGTATTTTAAAAGTGAGTTCAGCTGGCTTTATCCTAATATAACTATGGAGGTAGTGTCAGTTTGCATTTTGGTTGAATTTGGTGGAAGGAGCTGGGAAATGTTAGGAGCATTGTAGATACATAGCCCTCACCCTAAAAGTTGCCCACAATTGGGAATTGCAGTTAAAATTTCCATGGCCACAATGTCTGGGGACCTCTCATTCAGCCAGCCAGAGGTACTGAGCAGAGATAGAGGCAGGGAAGTGGCAACAACATAAATGTTGTGAATTGGGCCCATAGGTCAGCTCTTAACTTCTGAGCTTCGGGCAGCTTGTCATGATGAAGGAGCTGATCTTCAGAAGCAGAGCCCTGGCGGGAGGCCTAGCAGGGCAGAGGTGGGGGCAGAGGTGGGGTCCCAGGTCTGTTTTCTGTGCAATATGCAATAATGGCTGATCTGACTCCAGCCCCATGACAGATGAATCCCCACTGAGCCTAGCTGGAGGGCCAGGGGAGTCTGTCTCGTACCTGGAAGAGAGACAGGAACTGCAGAAGAGGTTCTGACCCAACCATGACTTGTTCAGGCTCTTCCAGACCCTTCGGTAGACTCAGTAAGATGAGGAGACCTGTGGGCGATATGCTTCTCAAGCCTGCTCTGTGGGGTAGTGTTTGCACTCAAAGGGATGTGCTGTGTTAGAGGAGCTGATGAAACAACAGTAATGTGGAAAGGTACTGAGTAGGGCCACAGGAGCACGACTCTCTTGTATCCCCCTTCCTCTCCCCCTGGAGCTCCCTCTTCAAATCACTTCCCATTTTATTTTCAAAACAGCATTTCTTCCGGTTGGACATTTACTTAAGGTTCAATTTTAAAACTGGGCTGTTGGATGCTTAATGTGAAAACAGCCCATAAGAAGGCTCCACTGTTAACAAAGTGGAGCCTTAGGTGATACTTGGCATCTGTTATTATCCAGGATTCTCCAGAGAAAGAGGACCAACAGTATGGAGATAGATAAATCCATGCAACATGCAGTAATAGCTGATCTGACTAGGCTGATGACAGATGAATTCCCACTGAGCCTAGTTTGAGGACCAGGGGAGTAAATATAAATATAAGAATAAATAAAACAGAAATTGGCTTATGCAGTTATGGAGGCTGAGAAGTCCCAAGATCTGCAGTCGGTAAGCTGGAGACCCAGGAGAGCAGATGGTGTAGGTCGGGTCTGAGTCTGAAGGGCCTGAGAACCAGGAGAACCAGTGGTGTAAGTTCCAGTCCAAAAGCTGGCAGGCTTGAGCTCCGAGGAGAATCAGTTTTTCCATTTAGGTAGTAAGGCAAGAAGAGCCCAGAGGCCCAGCTCAATTAGGCAGAAGGAATTTCGTCTTAGAGAACTCAGCCTTTTGTTCTATTCAGATCTTCAGTTGATTAGATGGAGACCACCCATGTTAGGGAGGGCAATCTGCTTTACTCAGTCTACTGATTCAAAGGTTCCTTTCATCCCGAAGCACCCTCACAGACACACCCAGAATAATATTGGGTCAAATGTCTGGGTATTCCATGGCCCAGTCAAGTTGACACACAAAATTAACCACCACAGCTTCCAGAGTCTGGCATGGGGGAAGCCTGCCAGTTGAGAGGGGCCATTTGTGACTTCATATATCATTTCCAAGTCCCCAAAGACTTTGACATAGCAAAACTATTGTTCAAAAATCACGTGGTCTATGGAGACGATACAGTTTAGAGGGAGTGTTGCAGAAGGCTTGGCTTGGTGCTGTAACTCTGCCATGAACTAATTATGTGATCCAGCAAGTCTCCTGGCCTCTCTAAGCTTCAGTTATCTCGGCTGGAATGTGTAAATGATAATAGCACCTGCTCTTCAGCGCTGTTCTGAGGAGTGAATAAACAAGGCATGAAAGCACTTAGCATCACGCCTTGGCCTGCGGCATGCTGGCTGTTGTTGTAGCTGTCTTCTGCACTGAGGAGGAGAGTCAATGTTTATAAAGTGAACACTGTGCTTGGTACTGTGTTAAATGCTTTCTCTGCCAGGACTCCCTTGTGGGCTGTCTGCTCGGGAACTAGGTTCAGGTCTTAGTATCTTCCCTGCAAACCATGTGGATTATATTTTCTTTTCTGGAAATTTTCTTTTGTCATTAAAAAAATTTTTTTTAAAATTTTTGGCTGCGTTGGGTCTTCGTTGCTGCGCACGGGCTTTCTCTAGTTGTGGCGAGCAGGGGCTACTCTTCGTTGTGTTGCGCGGGCTTCTTATTGTGGTGGCTTCTCTTGTTGCGGAGCACGGGCTCTAGGCACACGGGATTCAGTAGTTGTGGCATGTGGGCTCAGTAGTTGTGGCTCGTGGGCTCTAGAGTGCAGGCTCAGTAGTTGTGGCTCACGGGCTTAGTTGCTTCACGGCATGTGGGATCTTCCCAGACCAGAGCTCGAACCCGTGTCCCCTGCCTTGGCAGGCTGTTTCTTATTCACTGCGCCACCAGGGAAGCTCTCTTTTGTCATTTTAACAAGAGATTTATTTCTTTGGGGAGGAGGTAAGTCATCCTTTGGATGGCCTTGGCCAACGGTCACTGTTCCCGGGCCCCGTCCTCATGCTGCTCTCCCTCTCTCTAGAGTGCAGAGGAGGATGGGGGGGGGGAGGGTTGGAGACAGGGCCCTGATGGGGACATGGCCTAGGGATCGAGGTCCCTGACCTAGGGACTCCAGCACATTTGCCATCCAGCTGGGTAGTATTCACAGATTCTGTAAAATCACAAGTTTGTCCTTCAAGAGGGTTCCTGGCACATATTCACTGATCCGTCCAATCATGTTTCATGATTGGTTCCCCAGTTACCAGGAAAGAGTAGTTCAGCGATCAGTTGGATGTCAGGAAGCACAAAAGGCTATGATGAGCTGCTGCTGTTTTCACCTGAAATGGTATCACAGGTGGGCATGGATAGTGGACAGTTAAATCCAAGGTGTGATCTTTCAGGATCTGAGGGGTTGCTGCTGGAATCGTACATTCACGTTCTTTTTTTCTTGCCAAGACATTTTCCTCCTGTTTCTTTAGCTTGGGAATCTGGATTATTTCCCGAGTTATGAAGACTCACTCCAGAAAAGGCAGGGGGATGTATCTTCCCCGCAGTTCATCAAGCTGGCCAACACCACGTGTGGGTGGCAGGACTTATCTACGCTGATATACTAGTTCATTTTCTTCACAGCAACTCTGGCAATGGTGTATTCTTATTATTCCCCACTTTACTGATGGGGACTTTGAGGCACAGACCGGTTATTTGCTTTGCGCAAGGTTACACAGCTTGAATGTAAAATTAAGGGTTATATTTAAAGAATGTACTGGCCTGTGGGGTTAGGAAGCCCCGAGGCACCATACAGAGAGTTGTGGAAGGCTGGGTGTCTTCCTCTGTGTCCCCTTCCTTTCCTCTGGGATGTTAAGAACCAGTTTCTTTTCTTTTACATCTTTATTGCAGTATAATTGCAATACAATGATGTGTTCGTTTCTGCTTCATAACAAAGTGAATCAGTTATACATATACATATGTTCTCATATCTCTTCCCTCTTGCGTCTCCCTCCCTCCCACCTTCCCTATCCCACCCCTCCAGGCGGTCACAAAGCACCAAGTTTCTCAACCACTAGTATCTTAATTTTCCTGAGGGCAAAATGAATGTAGTTGTGTTAGCTTTTGCCAGTGTCATAGGGATATTTAAGACTTCATTATGTTATATTTAAGACTTATTTTTAAAATTATTCTTGTAGGTTAAGATTATGAAAATAAACTATTATTTTTATATCAGAAAAATAAAGTTATTAAAAACTGATAGTTACATGTTTTGACTAATATCAGTCTGCATTATTGGGGTGCACAAAACCCAAATAATTGCAGCTGACACTTACTAAGCACTTTCTATAGGGCGGGCAGCACATTAGGTGATTTACTCATGGATTCTTTAAAACCACCCTGTCCTCATTTTACTGTTGGGAAGTGGTGGAGCTGAGGCAGGGACTCAGTACGACTCAAGATTTTCTGCCCTTAGCCATGGTGCTCCACGCCTCCTGCAACAGAAAGCGCAATGCTTGGGCTCTTAGAAAGGTTCTATTTAGGTCAGTGATGAACGCAAATGATTACTTTTCAGAATTTAGGTGAAGTGGGCTTCCCTGGTGGCGCAGTGGTTGAGAGTCCGCCTGCCGATGCAGGGGACACGGGTTCGTGCCCCGGTCCAGGAGGATCCCACATGCCGCAGAGCGGCTGGGCCCGTGAGCCATGGCCGCTGAGCCTGTGTGTCCGGAGCCTGTGCTCCTCAACGGGAGAGGCCACAGCAGTGAGAGGCCCGCGTAACACAAAACAAAAACAAAAACAGAATTTAGGTGAAGTGTATTTAGAGTGAGGCTCTTTTAGATAGCGTCTCATCCCAAATAATGAGGTTTAATGTAATATGTATTGAGATGCCCTCTGTTTGAGGATGTCCCAAGACAGATTACTTGGTTGATTCTTACAATGGGCATAAACACAATGGAATGATAGACAATGCGAATTTAAGTAATGTCTGGATTAAAATTCAGAGCAGTCAAAGAGCATCTTTTGCGAAAGGTTGACTCTCCTGATAAGCTCCAAATTATATTCCCACCTTATTTAAGAATATGTGTTGGCAGGTTTAACAAGATCTTGGCACATTCTATCTAATTTGAGATTTATTACAAGATGTGTGCATGTTTAATAGGGGCTTAATTATTCATATCCACATCTTCCTGACAGTAACTTACTTCAGCTGTAGATAAATTCCTGGTGCATTGGGAAATACTGGCTTCAACTGTTGAAAAAATCCAGTGAAAGGAAAATTAAATGCATATGCAAGAAATTACCCAGGGCAATGAGCTCCACTCAGGCGGGAGCTTTGAGTAGGTCCCCGTGTCCCTTGTATAGCATTGCCTAGGGCGCTTCTGTACCTCTGGCTGGGAAGCCCAGTGTCACAGAAAGAGTCCAGGCTCTGGCGTCAGGCTTACTGGAGGTCAATTCCAGTTTTGTCCTAGGAGTTGAGTGCCCTTGGGCTGATTTCCCAAAGTCTCTAGGCCTCAGCTCTTTTGCATGCAAAAGAAGGTACCTATGCTTCTCTCTTGAATGGTTGATGTGAGGATGAATTGAAACACCTGTAAAGTAAGGAGAAAAGTGCATGGTATGGGAAGCACCAGATGGAAGCTGCCTTCCTTTCCTGTCCTCTGCTCCCATCATCCATTCCTTTGAGTCCATCTAGCCGAAGCTCTTGAAGAAAACACAGTGGTCATTGTTTTCTATAGAAAATTAAAAAAAAAAAAAAGTTAAATGAGTTGCTCGTGAAAGTGTAGGGAAAGAGGCACTCCTGGATGCTGCTGGTGAGTGTGAGCTGGTGCAGCCCTTTTAGAGGTCAACTTGTTGATACCAATCAAAATAAAAGGCCCCAGGGCCTTAGCACTTGCTGTTCCCTCTCTCTGCAGTGCTTTACTCACAATTGTTTGCATGGCTGGCTCACTGTTTATTTCAGGCCTTGGCTCTGGCATGACTTTCTCAGAGAGGTGGTGCCTAACTATCCCACGTAGACTAGCACCACTCATCACTCTATAGGTTATTATTATTATTTTTAAAAATTTTATTTATTTAATTACTGTGGCTGCATTTGGGTCTTTGTTGCTGCGCACGGGCTTTCTCTAGTTGCGGTGAGTGGGGGCTACTCTTCACTGAAGTGTGCGGGCTTCTCATCATGGTGGCTTCTGTTGTTGCGGGGCACGGGCTCTAGATGCATGGGATTCAGTAGTTGTGGTGCGTGGGCTTCAGTAGTTGTGGCACGTGGGCTCAGTAGTTGTGGCTCGAGGGCTCTAGAGCGCATGCTCAGTAGTCGTGGTACATGGGCTTTGTTGCTCTGTGGCATGTGGGATCTTCCCAGACCAGGGCACGAATGTGTGTCCCCTGCACTGGCAGGCGGATTCTTAACCACTGTGCTACCAGGGAAGTCCCTCTGTAGATTACTTACCCCTCCTTGTTTTCTCCATAGCTCTTAACTCTCTGTGACATTGTTATACAACATGTGTGAATTGGTGTGCCCATCTCCACACCACTCACAAAGGTGAGTTCCAAGAAGGCAGGGTCTTTTGATTTGTTCTCAGTGCTGTGTATCCAGCACTGAGAGCAGTGAAGTGTCTGGCACAAAGTGGGTACTTGATAAATAATTGTTGAATAATATAATCACAAGTTATTGCCTTCGAGTTCTGTTTGGGCAAACATTCCATAAAGCTGGGCTGTTAGTTCTTGGGAACTGCATGTGTGCTGTTAGTTTGAACAAAGACAGGGGTGCTGAGAAGAAGTGTCTATACATGAGGTCTGGCTCCCTTGATAAAGGGTGGATGGGATACTTTGTCCTGGTCTCAAGGAACAAGGACAGTGAACTCAGTGGCCAGAAACAGTGTGGATTGTCACTGAGAGAAAGGTGAAATTTCCCTGTCTTGAAAAGGGATGTCATGCAAGAGAGGGCTTAGGTGTTTTTATGTATCAACAACATATGTTGAGAGATAATACCACAACTGATTGGTAAATATTGTTTGTAATCAAGAAATTTTACTTTCATTAACCATCTCTTGTCTCAGTTGTCCCCACCTTCTCCCTCTCCCCCCCAGTATGTCAGCACTGTTATCAGTTTGTCACCTCTATTTCCAAGCATACTTTCGTGTGTTTACATACATACATATCAAACGGAAGGTCTGTAAGTGGATTGGTAAATGTTTATCTTCCAAGGACGAGTGCTTGGGGATGGAGCCATCAGACTTTCCTATATGGCTTCGTGATGGTGGTGCATTGCTGTTGTTCCTTTGGAAGCTAAATTTAGGATGGAGAAAACTGCTTGTGAGATGGTGTGGGGTTCGGATTCTTCTGAGACTTTAGGCTTGGACAGGAAGTATTATTTTATTTTTTATTGTGCTGAAAGTATATAACTTGAAATCTACCTTCTACAGATTTTTAGTATACCATACAGTATTACTGGTATGTACATTGTTGTACAGCTGAACTCTAGAACTTTTTCATCTTGCATGAACATTGAACAGCAGCTCCAATTTATCCCTTCCCCCGATCCCTGGCAACTGTGCTAATTCATGCTTCTAAGGTTTGACTACTTTAGATACCTGATAAGTGGAATACAGCAGTGTCTGTCCTTCTGTGACTAGCTTATCTCACTTAGCGTAATGTCCTTAAGGTTCACCTCACTAGAGATGGTCATGTGATTTTTATCCTTCATTCTGTCAGTCACATTGATTGGTTTTCATTTGTTGAACCATTCTTGCGTCTGAGGGATAAATCTCACTTGGTGTGTGGTCCTTTTAATGTGCTGTTAACTTCAGGTTGCTAGTATTTTGTTTAGGATTATTGCATCTATATTCATCAGGAATATTGGCCTGTGGTTTTACTTTCTTGTATTGTCTTTGTGTGACATTGGTATCAGGATAGTGCTGGCCTCGTTAAATAAGTTTGGAAGTGTTCCTGTTCAATATTTTGGAAGAGTTTAAGAAGGATTGGTGTTAATTCTTCTTTAAATGTTTAGCATTCTCTAGTGAAACCATCTGGTTCTGAGGTTTTCTTTTTGGGTAGGTTTTTGATTACTGATTCAATCTTCCTATTCATTATAGGTCTGTTCAGATTTTCTGTTTCTTCATGACTCAATCTTGGTAGGTTGTGTGTTTCTAAGAATTTTTCTACTTCATCTAAGTTATCCAACTCGTTGGCTTATGACTGGTCACAGCACTCCCTTATAATCCTTTTTGTTTCTATAAAATTAGTGGTAATGTTCCCCCATTTTTATTTCTGATTTTAGTAACTGAGTTTTTTAAGTCTAGCTGAAGGCTCGTCAATGTTGTGTATCTTTTCAGAAAACCAACTCTTAGTTTCATCGATTTTTTTTCAATTGTTTTCCTCTTCTCTGTTTTGTTTATTTCTGCTCTAATGCTTATTTCCTTCCTTCCGCTAACTTTGAGCTTAGTTTTTTTCCTAGTTCCCTGTGGTATAATGTTCAGTTGTTTATTTGAGCTCTTTCTTCTTTTTAAATACAGGCATTTGCTGCTGTAAACTTTGCTCTTAGTATTACTTTTGCCATATCCCATAAGTTTTGGTATGTATTTTTGGATCTCAAGGTGTTTTCTGATTTCCCTTTTGATTTCTTTGACCCATTGTTTGTGTTGTTTAGTTTCCACATATTAAAATTTTTTCCATTTTCTTTCTACTCTTGACTTCTCGTTTAACTCTGTTGTGATCAAAAAAGACACTTGATATGATTTCAAACTTCTTAAATTTGTTGACTTGTTTTATGCCCTAACATGTGATCTATCCTTGAGAATATTTCGTGTACCCTTGAGAAGAATGTGTATTCTGTTCTTGCTGGGTAGGATGTTCTGTATAGGTCTGTTATGTTCATTTGGTCTGTAGTGTTGTTCAGTTCTTCCACTTCCTTATTGATCTTCATTCTGGATGACTTAGCCATTATTTAAAGTGGAGTATTGAGATCTCTTCCTATTACCATGTTGCTACTTTTTCCTTCAATTCTGTCAATGTTTGCTTCATATATTTGATTGCTCTGATGTTGGATGCATATAAAATCAGTATCCAATCCCTCAGTATCCAAGAGCTCCTGCTTATTCCAAAATTGATGGATGCTCAAGTCCCT
The DNA here is from genome assembly GCF_003031525.2 of Neophocaena asiaeorientalis asiaeorientalis. Classification (NCBI taxonomy): domain Eukaryota; kingdom Metazoa; phylum Chordata; class Mammalia; order Artiodactyla; family Phocoenidae; genus Neophocaena; species Neophocaena asiaeorientalis. The sequence goes on along the minus strand of NW_020173922.1, from coordinate 2,708,887 downwards.
TATATAAGATGGCATAGCACAATGAAGACAGTCTGCCCTTCGTATCCACAGGTTTCAAACAGCTGCGGACAGAAATTTCCGTATTGGGTTGGTTGAATCCATGGATGCAAACAAGGAGGGCCTGCTGTATGTTTATTGAAAAAAAAAATCCCTGTGTAAGTGGACTCACGTGGTTCAAATCCATGTTGTTCGAGGGTCAACTGTATATTTGTAACTGTTATATCTTCCTGGTGAATTGACCTTTTTAATCATCATATAATGTCCCTTTGTCCCTTGTGACAGCTTTTATCTTAATGTCTATTTTGTGTGATATAATTATGATCATCCCTGCTCTCTTTTGGTTGCTATTTCCTTTCGCCTTCAGCCTATGTGTGTCCTTAAATCTTGAGTGAGTCTCTTTTAGACAGCATGTTGTTGGATTAAAAAAAAAATCCATTTAGAGGCTCTGTCTGTTGATCGGGGAGTAATTACTCAGAGGGGAGGGCTTAATATTGTCATTGAAAAAAATTGTTTTTTAAAAATGTTTTCTTTCTTTCTTGTAGCCTTTTCATCCCTATTTTCCTCTCCCGCTGTATCCTCTTTTCTTTTCTTTTCTTTTCTGGTAGTGATATGCTTTGATTCCCTTCTCAGATAATCTCTTTGTGATTATCATGAGACTTAAATAAAACATAATTATAACAATCTATTTTGAGCTGATAACTTCCATTACGTACAGAAACTCTGTTCTTTTACTTCTCCCGCCATGCACTTTGTATTATTGATGTTACAAATTATATCTTTTTATATTGTGCATCCACTAATTAATTTTTAGTTATTTTTGTTTTATTGTCTTCTAACTCCTATACCAGAACTGAAGATGATTTATGCACCATCATTACAGTATTATAGTATTTTGTATTTGTGTATATATTTACTCTTGCTGGTGAGCTTTATACTTTGATTTGCTTTCTTGTTGCTCTGTAGCATCCTTTCATTTTAACTCAAAGGACTCCCTTTATCATTTGTTGTAACACAGGTCTAGTGGTGATAAGCTCCCTTAGCTTTTGTTTGTCTCAAAGTCTTTATTTCTCCTTTGTTTCTGAAGGACAGTTTTGCTTGTTACATTATTGGTTGATACAGTATTGGCAGTTTTATTCTTTCAGTTTCTGAAATATGTCATCCAACTGCCTTCTGGCCTGCAAGGTTTCTACTGAGAAATCCACTGATATTCTCTCAGGAGTTCCTCTTTACACCATGAGCCAGTTTTCTCTTGATGCTTTCAAACTTACTTCTTTGACTTTTGACAATTTTATTATGTGTCTCATTGTGGATTCCTTTGGATATGTCTTTCTGGGATCTGTTGGACTTCTTGCATGTGCATGTCCATTTTCTTCCCCTTTTGGGAAGTTTTCAGGCATTGTTTCTTCAAATAAGCTTTCTGATTTTTCTCTTTTATTTTGGGAATCCTATAATGTGTATATTAATCTTCTTCTTGGTGTCCCATAACTCCTTCAGGCTTTCTTCGCTCTTTTTCAAAAAAATTTTTTGTTTGTTTTAATTTGTTCCTCTAACTGGATAATTTCAAATGACCTCTCTTTAAGTTCTCAGATCTTTCCTCTGCTTGATCAGGTCTGTTATTGAAGTCTTTTAGTGACTTTTTCAATTCATTTATTGTGTCCTTCAGCTGCAGAATTTTGACTTGGTTTTTCTTAAATTCTCTGTCTCTTTGTTGATATTCTCATTTTGTTCATGAATAATTTTCCTGAGCTTGTTGAGCATCTTTATGATGGTTGTATCGAATTTCTTGTTAGGTAATTCATATATCTCTGTTTTTTGAGGGTTGGTTTCTGGAGTTTATTTTGTTCCTTTGATTGCGCCATGTTTCTTTTTTTCTTCATGAGACTTGTAACTTTGTGTTGGGATGTGTGCATTTGAAAAAATAGTCATTTCTTTCAGTCTTTACAGATTTGCCTCATTCAGGGAAAGAACTTCATCAATCAGCCAGGCTAGAGATTTGGGGAGCCTCTCAAATATTTTCTGGGGAAGTGTAATCTCTGGGCTTGTGCAATCGCTGGGCTCGTGCATGTGATTTCCCAGTTAGAGAGGTTTACCAGTTTCTTTTTCAGGAGTTTCTTATCTGTTGATTCCTCTGGTGTCTGTCTGTGGCACTGCAAGTTCTCTGGCACTGCCACAAGCCACTGAGCTCTGTTTTGTTCTCTGTGGCTCCCAGGTACCCAAAGTATGCCATTTCTGTCAGTGCTCTGAGTCATGTGAGACAGAAACCCATCCCTTGGGCAGCTCTCCAAAAAGCTAGCATGTTTGATGCACGTTTCAGTGTTCTTTTCTTCTCCCAAGGGAGGAGCCACAGCTGGGCACTTTCTCCCAGTTGCAGCAAGCTGTGTCCATTTCTTTCTGCAGTATTACAAGTTCTCTGGTGTTGCCATAAGCTGCTGAACTCTTTTTTGTTCTCTGCTGCCCCCAGGCATCCAAGGAATGCTGTTCCTCATCAGTGCTCTGAGTTGGGCAAGACAGAAACCACTCTCTTGGGCAGCCCCCCAAAAAGCCAGCGCACAGATGTACGTTCCACTGTTCTCTCTCCCTTCCAAGGGAAAAGCTACAAGTAGGGCTTTTCCTCCCAATCATGAGCATTGCCAAGTTGAGGGAGGGGCTGACATGGTTGCAAAGAAATGATTTTTATTACCTCCTTTAATGCATTTGGCTTTGAGCTTGCCTAGGCTATGACGACTTTCTGATTGATTTATGGAGTTCTTATAAAGGGTTTTTGAACCATATGTTGTTCTTCACTTGGATTTTCTGCAGGGAAATGAAGTCTGGGGCTTTCTGTTTTGCCATCTATGCTGATGTCACTTGAACACAAAGTATTGTTTTATGGGATTTCCTAAAATTGTAATGCAGCATTACTCAAGTGGTGTCATAGCTAGTTTTATAATTGCTGCCTTCCAAGAAACCATTTTACAAGTATTAAAAAGACTTTCTCTTCAAGGGATGTCAATCTGTTACTTACAATGAGCAATAAACATATTGGAAAAATGTGCTGGCTGAAAGAAAGTGGTAATAAATGGCTTTAAATTAACAGGTATTTCATCCAACACTAGGCACAGAGTGTTGCTTACAAATCAATTAAAGACCAAAGGAGAGCTGAATCATTGAACTCTCTCTGGATTTTTACTCACAGATTTTCCTCCAAATGTAGTTTATCTGGGAATCCATGAGTCCTCAGTTCTCTGGGGAGAAGCAGCTTAAAATTCAGCTGGGTAGTTCTCATGATGTCTCAAACAGGCTTCATAGCCTTCATGATGTACAGCCTTGGAATTTGGGTGCATCTCCTCTTTTCTCTGAGGCAGAGATTCAACAAACTGGAACTGCTGAGGTGGAGAAAGTGACTGATTACATTTCTTAGCTTACAACTGCATCCGTTGGCAAATTTTAGGGACAAAAATGTGACTTGTTTGCCCTAGGTAAAATGGTGTTCACGAACCCTCCTCAGTGACTGAGCAAGTCTGTAAACGAATGAAGTTTTATTTCCTGCAGAGAAGCAGGTGAATCGGTCAGCAGATCCACATCCCTGAGTGTCTCTGCCTTCAGCGGCATGTCTTGGAGTTAGGAAGAAATTTTATCTTGACTAGGTGAAATGTCCAAAATGGGCCTTCTCTGTGCTTTCCCATGCATGCTCTGGTTTTCACAGTCCCAGCTTTCCCCCTGTGTACCTTGTGTATAATGGAGGGAATATTCACAGATAGGCAATACTTGTTTCATCTTTGATTTCCCTTTTCGTCAGAGGGTGGTTTTCTCTCTTCTTTTTTTTTTTTTTTAATTATTTTATTTTATCTATTTATTTTTGGCTGAGTTGGGTTTTCATTGCTGAGTGCAGGCTTTCTCTGGTTCTGGTGAGCGGGGGACTACTCTTCCTTACGGTGCACGGGCTTCTCATTGCGGTGGCTTCTTTTGTTGTGGAACACAGGCTCTAGGCAGGTGGGCTTCAGTAATTGTGGCTTGCAGGCTCTAGAGTGCAGACTCAGTAGTTGTGGTGCACAGGCTTAGTTGCTCCGTGGCATGTGGGATCTTCCTGGACCAGGTATCGAACCCATGTCCCTTACATTGGCAGGCAGATTCTTAACCACTGCGCCACCAGGGAAGCCAGAGGCTTCCTTTTTTAATTTTTTTTAAAGGGACTCAATTTTATTTATTTTGTATTACTATTATTTTTAGATATCCAGTGGTTCATGGGTTGCTGTTTTATTTATATGGATGCTTTCCATAATTTTCTTAAAATTCATTTTTTAAACATCTTTATTGGAGTATATTGCTTTACAATGGTGTGTTAGTTTCTGCTTTATAACAAAGTGAATCAGCTATATATATACATATATCTCCATATCGCCTTCCTCTGGTGTATCTCTACCACCTTCCCTATCCCACCCCTCTAGGTGGTCACAAAGCACCGAGCTGATCTCCCTGTGCTATGCGGCTGTTTCCCACTAGCTGTTTTACATTTGGTAGTGTATATATGTCCATGCCACTCTCTCACTTCGTCCCAGCTTACCCTTCCCCCTCCCCACGTCCTCAAGTCCATTCTCTATGTCTGTGTCTTTATTCCTATCCTGCCCTTAGGTTCTACAGAACCATTGTTTTTTTAGATTCCATATATATATATATATATATATATATATATATATGTGTGTGTGTGTTAGCATATGGTATTTGTTTTTCTCTTTCTGACTTACTACACTCTGTATGACAGACTCTAGGTCCACCCACCTCAAAACAAATAATTCAATTTTGTTTTTTTATGGCTGAGTAATATTCCATCATTGTATATATGTGCCACATCTTCTTTATCCATTCATCTGTCAGTGGGCACTTAGGTTGCTTCCATGTCCTGGCTACTGTAAACAGAGCTGCAATGAACATTGTGGTACATGACTCTTTTTGAATTATGGTTTTCTCAGAGTATATGCCCAGTAGTGGGATTGCTGGGTCACATGGTAGTTCTAATTTTAGTTTTTTAAGGAACCTCCATACTGTTCTCCACAGTGGCTGTATCAATTTACATTCCCACCAACAGTGCAAGAGGGTTCCATCTCCACACCCTCTCCAGCATTTATTGTTTGTAGATTTTTTTTAATGATGGCCATTCTGACTGGTGTGAGGTGATACCTCATTGTAGTTTTGATTTGCATTTCTCTAATGATTAGTGATGTTGAGCATCCTTTCATGTGGTTGTTGACAATCTGTATATCTTCTTTGGAGAAATGTCTATTTAGATCTTCTGCCCATTTTTGGATTGGGTTGTTTTTTTGATATTGAGCTGCATGAGTTGCTTGTCAAATTTGGAGATTAATTAATTACTTAATTAATCCTTTGTCAGTTGATTTGTTTGCAAATATTTTCTCCCATTCTAAGGGTTGTCCTTTTTGTCTTGTTTATGTTTTCCTTTGCTGTGCAAAAGTTTTTAAGTTTCATTAGGTCTCTTTTTCTGCATCTATTGAAATGATCATATGGTTTTTCTCCTTCAATTTGTTAATATTGTTTATCACATTGATTGTTTTGCATATATTGAAGATTCCTTGCATTCCTGGGATAAACCCCACTTGATCATGGTGTATGATCTTTTTAATGTGCTGTCGGATTCTGTTTGCTCGTATTTTGTTGAGGATTTTTGCATCTTTGTTCGGCAGTGATATTGGCCTGGAGTCTTCTTTCTTTGTGACATCTTTGTCTGGTTTTGGTATCAGGGTGATAGTGGCCTTGTAGGTGAGTTTGGGAGTGTTCCTCCCTCTGCTATATTTTGGAAGAGTTTGAGAAGGATAGTTGTTAGCTGTTGTCTAAATGTTTGATAGAATATGCCTGTGAAGCCATCTGGTCCTGGGCTTTTGTTTGTTGGAAGATTTTTAATCACAGTCTCAATTTCAGTGCTTGTGATTGGTCTGTTTATATATTCTGTTTCTTCCTGGTTCAGTCTCGGAGGGTTGTGCTTTATAGAGGTTTTGTCCATTTCTTCCAGGTTCTCCATTTTATTGGCATAGAGTTGCTTGTAGTAATCTGTTATGATCCTTTGTATTTCTGCAGTGTCAGTTGTTACTTCTTCTTTTTCATTTCTAATTCTATTGATTTGAGTCTTCTCCCTTTTTTTCTTGATGAGTCTGGCTAATGGGTTATCAATTTTCTTTATCTTCTCAAAGAACCAGCTTCTAGTTTTATTACTCTTTGCTATTGTTTCCCTCATTTCCTTTTCATTTATTTCTGATGTGATCTTTATGATTTCTTTCCTTCTGCTAACTTTGGGGAGTTTTGTTCTTCTTTCTCTAATTGCTTTAGGTATAAGGTTAGGTTGTTTGAGATGTTTCTTGTTTCTTAAGGTAGGATTGTATTGCTCTAAAATTCCCTGTTAGAACTGCTTTTGCTGCATCCCATAGGTTTTAGGTTGTCGTGTTTTCACTGTCAATTTTTTCTAGGTAATTTTTGATTTCCACTTTGATTTCTTCAGTGATCTCTTGGTCATTAAATAGTGTATTGTTTAGCGTCCATGTGTCTTTGTTTTTTATAGATATTTTCCTGTAATTGATATCTAGTTTCAGAGCGTTGTGGTTGGAAAAGCTACTTGATATGATTTCAATTTTCTTAAATTTACCAAGGCTTGTCTTGTGACCCAAGATATGATCTATCCTGGAGAATGTTCCATGAGCACTTGAGAAGAAACTGTGTTCTGTTGTTTTTGGAGGGAATGTCCTATAAATATCAATTAAGTCCATCTTGTTTAATGTGTCATTTAAAGTTTGTGTTTCCTTATTTATTTTCACTTTGGATGATCTGTCCATTGGTGAAAGTGGGGTGTTAAAGTCCCCTACTATGATTGTGTTACTGTTGATTTCCCCTTTTATGGCTGTTAGCATTTGCCTTATGTATTGTGGTCCTCCTATGTTGGGTGCATAAATATTTACAATTGTTATATCTATTTCTTGGATTGATCCCTTGATCATTATGTAGTGTTCTTCTTTGTCTCTTGTAGTACTCTTTATTTTAAAGTCTATTTTGTCTCATATGAGCATTGCTACTCCAGCTTTCTTTTGATTTCCATTTGCATGGAATATCTTTTTCCATCCCCTCACTTTCAGTCTCTATGTGTCCCTAGGTCTGAAGTGAGTCTCTTGTAGATAGCATGTATATGAATCTTGTTTTTGTATCCATTCAGCCATTCTATGTCTTTTGGTTGGAGCATTTAATCCATTTACATTTAAGTTAGTTATTGATATGTATGTTCGTATTACCATTGTCTTAATTGTTTTGTGATAGTTTTGGTAGGTCTTTTCCTTGTGTTTCCTGCCTAGACAAGCTCCTTTAGCATTTGTTGTAAAGCTGGTTTGGTGGTATTGAATTCTCTCAGCTTTTGCTTGTCTGTAAAGGTTTTAATTTCTCCATCAAATCTGAATGAGATCCTTGCTGTGTAGAGTAATCTTGGTTGTAGGTTTTTCCCTTTCATCACTTTAAATGTATCCTGCCACTCCCTTCTGGCTTCTAGAGTTTCTGCTGAAAGATCAGCTGTTAACCTTATGGGGATTCCCTTGTATATTTGTTGTTTTTCCCTTATTGCTTTTAATATTTTTTCCTTGTATTTAATTTTTGATGGTTTGATTAGTATGTGTCTTGGTGTGTTTCTCCTTGGACTTATCCTGTAAGGGACTCTCTGCGCTTCCTGGACTTGATTAACTATTTCCTTTCCCATGTTAGGGAAGTTTACAACTATAATCTCTTCAAATATTTTCTCAGTCCCTTTCTTTTTCTTTTATTCTTCTTGGGCCCCTATAATTCAAATGTTGGTGTGTTTAATGTTGTCCCAGAGGTCTTTGAGTCTATCCTCAATTCTTTTCATTCTTTTTTCTCTACTCTGCTCTGCAGTAGTTATTTCCACTATTTTATCTTCTAGCTCACTTATCCGTTCTTCTGCCTCAGTTATTCTGCTATTGATCCTTGTAGAGAATTTTTAATTTCATTTATCATTGTTTGTCATTGTTTGTTTGCTTTTTAGTTTTTCCAGGTTCTTGTTAAACATTTCTTGTATTTTCTCCATTTTATTTCCAAGATTTTGGATCACCTTTACTGTCATTGCTCTGAATTCTTTTTCAGGTAGACTGCCTATTTCCTCTCCATTTGTTAGGTCTGGTGGGTTTTTACCTTCCTCCTTCATCTGCTGTGTGTTCCTCTGTCTTCTCCTTTTGTTTAACTTACTGTGTTTGGAGTCTCCTTTTCGCAGGCTGCAGGTTTGTAGTTCCCATTGTTTTTGGTCTCTGCCCCCAGTGGCTTAGATTGGTTCAGTGGGTTGTGTAGGCTTCCTGGTGGAGAGGACTGGTGCCTTTGTTCTGGTGGATGAGCCTGGATCTTGTCTTTCTGGTGGAAAGGACTGTGTCCGGTGGTGTGTTTTGGCGTGTCTGTGACCTTATTATGATTTTCGGCATCCTCTCTGCCAATGGATGGGGTTGTGTTCCTATCTTGGTAGTCGTTTGGCATAGGGTGTCCAGCAGTGTAGGTTGCTGGTCTTTGAATGGAGCTGTGTCTTAGTGTTGAGATGGACATCTCTGGGAGAGCTTTTGCTATTTGATATTATGTGGAACTGGGAGGTCTCTGGTGGACCAGTGTCCTGAACTTGGCTCTTCCACCTCAGAGGCACAGGCCTGACACCTGGCCGGAGCACCAAGACCCTGTCAGCCACACGGCGAGTTACATGGGGAGTTCCTTGCCTTTTGGGAAGTCTGAGGTCTTCTGCCAGCGTTCAGTAGGTGTTTTGTAGGAGCTGTTCCACATGTAGATGTATTTCTGATGTATTTTGGGGGAGGAAGGTGATCTCCATGTCTTACTCCTCTGCCATCTTGAAGGTCTCTCCAGAGGGTGGTTTTCTTAGTGACATCCTGAATCTATTTCTTTTCGCACTTCAGATCCACTTGGCCATGTAAACAGTTATCTGGTTCATCACTCAGCAGAAACCTAGTTATAGGGAGAGGCACCTCTTCTCAAGGCACTTGAGAGTGGTCCTGGGGAAGAGAGCTGAGAAGACAAAGCCCCTCATGATGAGTAGGTGGTCGATCACTCTTGCTGTATGGAAATAGGAACTCCGCTTGCATTTGAGACAACAGAGCCAAACTTTTTTTTTTTTAAATAATTTAAAGACAGCTGTTTCTTTCTTCTCAGGTTGACAGCTAGCAATTTAAATGAGTTAGGTTTATGGATAGCTGCAGAAATCATCCTCCCTCAAACCCAGTATCTATGCATCAGGCGCCATGCAGCCCTTTACCGAGGAGGCATCAGGGCAGGGGGACAGCTCTTCCGAATTGCCCCAGTGAAATGTAATGGTAGAAAAAGGGAGGAATAGATTACATAATTATGTGGTCTTTGACAATGCAGTGGGACAGGACGATTGCTTGTAACATCTGCAGTTACATTAAGTGACTATTAACCTTCACTGGCTGCAAATGTCTGGCAAATATGTTTGTACCTGTGTGTGTTGTGTGACTTGAAAAATTAATGAGACTTTTCAAATCAATTAAAAGTACTCGTTACCCTAGGTTTTGGTGAGCTATCAAAACAGAACTGGGTACAGCTCTCAAAAATAAAGTGTCTGCCAAGAGAAGGAAAAATGTAAATTGCTGGGGAGGTGGGGTGGGAAATTATAGCTGTTCAGATCTTGGAAGCTGGCTTCATCTGATGGAGTAAAAGAAGAGAAAATATGCCTATTGTAATTTGGTTTCACTTGCGGATCATGGTTGGTGAATTCCTTCTTTTGTCATAAATGCATCACACTGGTGGAAGGAGGAAGCCTTTGCAGTAATGTTTTATTTCTCTGGGTGTCAGACTTTTCTGTAGCCTGATGACTTGTCCGGTTGGTTTGCCAGACACGATGAAGAATGGTACCTGCTGAGCCGAACCTTCACTTCCTGAAGCAGGATGTTTCGAAGATGCTCTTCAGATAAAGACAATCTGAATCTGCTGTTGGTTCAATCACACCAGTAAACTTCTCATTTTTTACACATTCTCACCTGACTTTCATAAAACCACCCTCCATCCGTTTTTGGAACTCGTGCATTCCTGATAAGCTGAAGGCTACGTTCTCCCTAGTATCCTGAACTACACCAAAGCAGCAGCTGTATAGGTCAGGGACAAATTCCTGGAGCCTCTGAAGGTCGGAGACCATGAGTTCTCTCTGCCCTCATTCTATGGCTGTGAGATGGGAGGAGTGAGAAGGTAAGGGATTCCGGCAGTTTCACTGGAGGGGCCAGCAATAGAGGCCCTTTCTGTTTTGGTTTTAACATTTTTCACAAAGCCTTTTAATTTACCTAGCTGCAGTGGAAGCCGAGGAAGGAGACAAGGGCTGTAGATTGGTGACTGGGGACTGCCTGTAGGACATCATCATTGACTCTGCCTGAGGAGCTGCCCCTCTGCCTCAGCCATGCAGCACAGGGAGGGAGCAGGTGGGTTGTACCCAGAACCCTCGGAAGACAGGTGGGCTGCCTGTTCTGCCGGACCCAGTGACCATTCAGACCCCTTATCAATGAGGAGAAAAGCATAATCCTCAGAAGTGTCCCCTGTCTTCTGCGACAAGGCAGTGTGAGGGCTGTGGCTCTTTCATGCATCTCCTCCGAAGGCAGGTGGATTTGCTCTCTAGTGGGACACAGCAGGCACATGCCCAACACAGAAACCATGTCATGCCAATTGCGAAATGAGAAAAAGGACACATTGTGAGTTAGGCTAATTGATCTGCAGAGTTCCGGTTTCCTGCAATTTAAGACGCAGTCCTGGGCATGACTGAAACATGCAGAGGGCGGAGAGGCTAGAGATGAGACCTGCAGGGGAAAAAGTTGTTACAGAGAGGCTCCGCGTCTGCAGTCCTGAATTCTGGGCATTCGAAAGCAGAAGCAGCTGCTCACGGCCCTGTGGCCGTGGCTGGCTTGTTAGGAATAAGCTGTGTGAGGCCTGGGTCCTGGCCGTGGGCGTAGAACCTGCATAGAGGGGAGTAAGCCCGGGGACTCCCGGCCTTTCAGGACTGAAGCTTCATGCTCTGATTTTTTGGAATCGCAATAGCAAGCGTCAGGAGGGTGTTCTCATGACAGAGCTGAGAGAAGGGACAGCTCCAAGTGCCCGGTACGCGGGCCTCTCACTGTTGTGGCCTCTCCCGTTGCGGAGCACAGGCTCCGGACGCGCAGGCTCAGCGGCCTTGGCTCACGGGCCCAGCCGCTCCGCGGCATGTGGGATCCTCCCGGACCGGGGCACGAACCTGCGTCCCCTGCATCGGCAGGCGGACTCTCAACCACTGCGCCACCAGGGAAGCCCCAACAAGTTGTTTTTTTTGAAAAGAAGAGGATTAGCTCAAGCTAGCTGAGCCTCCAGTGATGCTACCCTCACCTCTCAGAGTGTGCCCTGCTTTCCAGCCGCCTTCATATCACCCGGGGCTTATTAGAAATACAGACTGACTCTCGGGCTCCACCCCAGCCCTAGTGAATCAAAAATCTGCATTTTAACTAGCTCCCCCTGGGATTTGAAGGCCCCGTAAAGGCTGACAGGTGCTGAGGGACGGGTAAGCCATTGCCTTCTGGCAGCAGGTTTTATGGGCGCCCAGCCTAGCCACTCTGATAGGGCTGGATGCCGTGAGAGGAGATAGACTGATGCCGGGTACTAGGGAGTATACCGTCTAGAAGGAGGAAGCAAGTAATTATGAAACAGGATAAACCGATATCATAGGTGTGTTCTGAGAGCCTCAAGCCTTCAGGGCCGCAGGGGGCAGCCCAGTGTGCCCTGGTGGCATGTGTCCTGGCGTGCAGGACATCTTTCCCTCCTGTGTGGAGCAGAGGGATCCCAGGTGAAGTGCTAAGCCCCTCTCAGCTTCAGTTTTCTTGTGTACAAAATGCAGGGGAAAAGCAGTATCAGCTTCACAGGCTAAGATCATTCAATAAAAGCTCGTTGAATGTCTGCTGTGTACCGGAAACCTTACTTGGTGTAGAGCTGAAGACACATCACAGCTCACGGCTTTGTGGGGGGTGACATATGGGTTGCAGAGGGAATTACAGTCCTGTGGAAACTGAATTGGGCGGGGCCCCCGAGGAGCAGCATCGAATTCTGTCTGGGTGGATCCGGGAAGGCTTCCTAGTGGAGAGAGATGGATTTTTAGCTGAGACGACGCAACTGTTCATGGGCATGGTTCCAGCTCCAGCTTGTGAGATTCTTTGCTCCTCTCAGAGTGGCGCGGCCTGACAGAATTGGCAGGGGTAAGCAGACAGAGGAGGGTTCTGATTTTAGAGAAGCTGCACGATTTCTCACGTACTTGGATGTGGTACCTCACAGCAACTTTCCCCAATGTTCCCGAGGACAACTCATTTTTGCTGGTGTTGAGACCGAGCCGGTGCATGTTGATGGACAGACAGCTTTCAGTGCTGCTGGCCTCACTCAGGCCCATTCAACACGTGAGACTGACTGGGGTTCTCCTGGGAACCTCGTTTGTGGAGCACCTGCTCGGTGCTGAGCTCGGGAGGAGGTGGGGTTCGGGGAGTGAAGAGGGAAGAGGCGGTCCACGCACTCTAAAAACTTTAACCGTGATAAGATTTGTATGTCTTTTTAAATAAAGCCAGGATATAAATCAATAGCCAAGGATTCCACCTGGGCAGAAACAATGGACACATGACAAATATTAGTCCCAACTGTCTTTCATAGAGGACGGGGTGTTATCTCCATACCTTTTGTGTGGTATTTAATTTTTTAAAATCCCGAAAGCAGCTTTGATTATCTTTGACGTATAGGTGAGGAAAGTGAGGCTCAGAAAAGTTATGAGGGGCAGAGCTGGGATTTGAGCACAGCTTCGTCCTATGGCAGGTCCTGTCTTCCTTCTGGTGTACCATATGTCAGTTTTTAATCAAGCCGGGAGGAGTTGGCAGGGTTACTATGGTGCAAAAGTGAGAGTGTTGGTGACGCTGGATTTTGGAGCTCTTTGAACCGTTACCAGGGAAGTTAGAATTTTCCCGACATTGTATGAGGGAATGATGTTTCCGTGTCCTTTAGTCACCAGTGAGCAGTGATGGGACTGTGTGCCTCGCTCAATGAAATAAGCCCAGGGGGGGAATGAGGTGGGTCCCGCTTGTCGGGAGCAGAGAGGTCCTTCCAGGCCTCCTGATGGCAAGCTTAGGATCAAAAGGATCAAACACAAGGGCAGGGAAGCCTGAGGGGTAGGGCTCCAAGCCTGAGGCCAGACCAAATTGAGAAGATGCAGGGACCAGGAGCTCCTACTGAGAGAGAGGCTGGGTGTCTACAGGTGGGGCAGGGGACGGGGGCAGGACCCATCTGGAAGGACAAACAGCCAGCTTCACATTTCCCAGTGAGGAGCTTCTGTCAGTTCTGCTGCTCCTCTCTTCCACAAGGAGCACTTGCAACGGGGTTGGTCTTCATTTCCCTCGAGACGCGGAGCACCTGAGTCCTGCAGTAAATGTACTCAAGTTAGGAGAACCGTCCTTTTTCCTGTCCGGCCTGAACACAGCCCCTTGGTCCAAGGAGCTCTGAGAGAACTGTGGGGACAGCCCATGGGGCAGGGTGGGCTCCTGGCCAAGGGGTGAATCGTCGCTTGGATAGATTTGAACTCTTCTTTCCCAGAGCATCAGTAGGTGTGCAATGTGGCAGTGTGTTCCGGGAGCTTAGAGGAATGGGGTCCGGTTCCTTTTGAGGGGATGGAAGGGAGGCTGGAGCTGGGATTCTCCTTCTGAGGTAGTTGGTGACCCTCCAACCCTCCATTGTTTGGGTGACCCAGGTACCCAGCCTGCTCTCCAGTTATTCTGGAACCACCGCTTGCAGCAGGTGAAGCACCTTCAACACCAAGATGCCACGCTGGGCTCTGCCCTTTCTCTCCTCCACCTCGTCCTCCTGTGAAAGCTTGCCCCTTGGGTGTGGCCATACCTCATCCCTGCTGCCAGCCAGATGGTGGGAGTATCCCACGATGCTCTGAGTGAACTAGTTTAGTGGGGACTAGTTGATGCGTCACCCCTTCAATTTTGCAAAAGCATAATGCTTTATACTTACTAAAACTCACACATTCCCACTGGGTGCTTAGCAGAGAATCTAACTTTGGGGTTTTTAGGTGCTTCAGGGAACAGGTGGTCAGATGCGTTTGGGTTCAGTATACCTAAGCCCCACCCTCTGTGACCCCATGTAGTTGAACCACGTTCCTCTGCTGGTCCAGGCTTGCTCTAATCCAGGATGAGGCAGAGGAGAGCAGTCACGCAGGGTCCTCAGGATTGGGATTTATGTCCACCTGGTGATGGACAAACAGGCCTGGCCCAGGAGCCACCGTTGTCTGTGTAGCTCCAGTTATTATTCATTTCCAGTCATAAGTGGGCATTTCACTTCCAAGGGTATTTGAAATCCTTCTACCACAGAGGAACCTCCTGTTGGTGGAATATTTACCAGATGGGGATGGGAGAGAGTGGGATGGGGAGAGAAGAGGGTTTGGAGCCAAGAAAGCATTTGTTCTCAGATGCTCAAGGCTTGAGCCCCAGTGGGCCTCTGTGATGCTTCCTGTGCACCGTCCCCTGGCTGCTGGACCACGGGGCTCGCTGCTTCTCGAAGAGCCCGGGTTTCCGACCTGAACCATCCTAGGCTCCTGGTGGCTGCGGGCTACTGTGCTGGTGCTTCTTGGCATAGCCTATTTTATAACTTGATTTCTGAATTTGGATTAAGGAAAAGAATAACAACAACAAATCATGCACCTTCCTCACTGGTGTAGTGACAAAGGGCCTTGAATGTTTACAGCCTGGTTTTCCCGAGGGGTTCGGCAACTTCTGCTTTATTCTCAAACCCTCCTGGAGGAGAGAGATTCATTGGCTGAGGGATGCTGCTTTCATCTGAGAGCCGCAGGGATGAAACTGCCTGGATCTGTGACCCTCTGAGATCACCTGGGCCTGAACCCGGTCTCTGGAACCTGCAGTGTTGCTTTTCTCACCACTTCACACCTCTCCGACAGGAGGCTGTCCTGAGCCTGGCATTGGGAGCCCTTTCAGTGCTGTCTTGCTGCTGACAGTTTAAGGGAGCTGAGTTCTGAATATGGAGCCACATCCTAGGGGGTTTCCAGGCAGTTTTTGCCATGAGATGTGTCTCGGATCCCTTTGAAAAAGAAATACCCTAAAGAAATGGCATGTTAATGCAGCGACATGCCAAGCAATGAAAGGGTCTCCACACTTTCAAATACCTGAGTATGTGCTTCTTCTGGTTTGGGTATAGAAATGGAACACTGACTTTTGTCAGACAGTAACCCCTAGTTAATTCAGACGGGCTAAGAAAATGAGGGCACACACATACACTGCGATCCTAGACAGCCACTCAGATGATGCTGTAGAATATTTAATGATATGGGGAAAAGTTCATGCTCGATTAAGTGTAAAAAGCAGGTTACAAAAGAGTGGGTACGGAATTATCCTATTTTCTTGTAATGTAAAATAATATATAGAAAAAACTGACAAGGCAGGCATCAGATGTGAACAGTGGCCCTTCCTGGAGTTCACTTTGCAGGTGATGATTGTTTTTTCTTATTTCTACATGTTGGTTATTTTTAGTATACATGCGATAGTTCTCAAATAAGAAGAGGAAAAAGCAATAAAAGTGTGTGTATAAAGATTGGACTTGAGAAAAGAGGAAGGGAGTTGACACTTGGAACTTATTTAAAAGTATGTTGGACAAATGACTTCTGCTTACAGATGAAGAAACTGAGAGATTCAGCAGAATGGGAGTAACCTTATCTGTTATACAGGCTTGTTGGAATTATCAAATGGGAATGTCTCTGAAGAATCTAAGACATTAGTATTTTTTAATACTTTCCAGGTGCTTTTGATAGACAGGATTGAAAGCCAACCAATAGCATGGAGCTCAGGAATAGACATCACTTTGGCCAATCTTCTGTCCCCACTGCCACCCCCACCCCAAAAAATCTAAGGCAGTGGCTGATACCTAGTAAGTACATAGAAAATTGGCTTCCCTGGTGGCGCAGTGGTTAAGAATCCGTCTGCCAATGCAAGGGACACAGGTTTGAGCCCCGGTCCGGAAATATCCCACGTGCCGCGGAGCAACTAAGCCCGTGCGCCACAACTACTGAGCCTGTGCTCTAGAGCCCATGAGCCACAACTACTGAGCCCGCGTGCCACAACTACTGAAGCCTGTGCGCCTAGAGCCCGTGCTCCGCAACAAGAGAAGCCACCACAATGAGAAGCCCACGCACCGCAACTGGAGGAAGCCCGTGCACAGCAATGAAGACCCAACCCAGCCATAAATAAATAAAAATTTTAAAAGACAAAAGAAAATGGTCAGCCATCATTTTCTGAAGTCAGGGTTTTACCTCTGATTACAGTAAAACCATGACATTCTGCAGCAAATGGGAAAAAGAAATGACTTTGAATTTATCCCTTTGGATTTGCTGTGTTTGTTAAACCAACACCAGAGGCTCTACCTTATGGCCTGAGAGATTAATACCTGCTTTTGAAACATGTGCTTTTTAAGATGAAAACAACAGAGATTTCTAAACCAGCCTGTAGGAGGTTTGTTCTTGAATGAGCGGAGGGTTCCGTGAGGCCTGTCCTCTCTCAAGGAGTGCCTGTGTTTGGGAACACAGTAATCCTGTTACCTTCTAATAAGCGCCAAATTGATTTTAATGCCGTGTCTTACCTGCATCTGGGAGAAGCAGCTTTTTCTCGTGTTCAGTGTCACAGCTTCTCATTTCCTGGGTTGCTTTTGCAGTATTTCATGGACAGTACTCAGTAGAAAATAGCAAGTAATGTTTGCTCTGTTATTAATTCATTAATAAACCCATTAGACTCTTGCTGCTTTGCAGTGGTTAATGATGGAGGCCTATCCTCCCCTGGAACTGTCATTCCCAGGCACAGAGTCCCACTCCTGTGGAGTGAAGCAGGGCAGGGCCGGGAGAAATGCTGATGAATTGTTTGATGACAGGGCTATAGCGTAGATTTTTGTGCAAATTCTCCTTTCATCACAGAAAGAAAGCCCCATGGAGGCCTTCTCATCAAATGTATGTTACTGTTCTGATGATTAATGATTCCGGCGCGTTGATCCACCCTGTTTTCTTCAAAACAATTATTTCAACTGTAATCTTCCCTGAGGAATTGCTTCTTATGGTTAATAAATCAGTTGACAAGATAAAATTCTTAAATGAAGATGACACTAGCGTGGTTCCACCTGGGTGCCATTATGCTGTGGTGTTTATAACTGCAGCAAGGTTAGCTTGCTTTTCTTCATGAGTTGCAAAAAGACTTGGTGTCATCCATTTAAATGGGAGGGATTCAGGCTAATATTTGTAGAGCCCTCCCATGCCAGGAGCTATGTGATGCACTTGGTATACATTTTCTTCTTTAATCTTTATGAGAATTCTTTTCAGGAAGTTAGTATCATCCCCCTCGTACAGAAGTGGCTCAGAGAGGTTCAGTCACTTGTTTTGAGGCACACAGCTAGTGAGTGGCACAATCTGAATTTGAACAAAAGGGCCCTGTATCCAAAGTGTATACCCTTTCTAGGCTTTTGTGGGATTATTGTGCAAAGAGGCAGGCATTTTCATGTGAGGGTTCCTTGATGACAAGATGAATGACGACTGTGTGTACAAAGGGACATTGGACAACTGTTTACAGAATGCCTGCAGTGATGTCAGCCCTGTTCGTGAAGGCTGGACCTGTGAATGATGGGGGAGCCCAATGTCTGAGTCCCTGCTACGTGGCAGCTTTAATACCAGATACTTCCCCTGAGTTCCCCTGAGTTCTCTCTCTCTTTTTTTTTTGTTTGTGGTACGCGGGCCTCTCATTGCTGTGGCCTCTCCCGTTGCGGAGCACAGGCTCCGGACGCGCAGGCTCAGCGGCCATGGCTCACGGGCCCAGCCGCTCTGCGGCATGTGGGATCTTCCCGGACCGGGACATGAACCCGTATCCCCTGCATCGGCAGGCGGACTCCCAACCACTGCGCCACCAGGGAAGCCCCTGAGTTCTCTTATTTAATCTTCGTGATAATCCTATGTGATAACTGTTTGAAGTCATAGCTCAGTGACGAAGAATGATCTGCTAGAGGGCACACAGATTTGAAATGGCAGAACTAGGACTTGGACTCAGGTTTGAGCTTCTTATGAACACATAAGTTATAGTCAGTGGGAATCATGCCATAACATGCTCAACCCACAGAAGAGGATCAATGTATTTAGCAAACATTTATGTTGTGCCTTCTGCTTGTGCCGAGAAGAAAGGGAGCTGGCACGCTTGGGAAAAGTAATAGCATTGGCTGAGAAGGGTGGGAAAGGCTTCCGGAAGAGGAGCTGTTTGATTTGGTTTGTAGGAGGGACCTGGAGGGAGCCGGTGGAGAAGTGGCTGGTGAGGACAGTGTCCTCAAGACCAGTCTGGGGTGATGGGGAGAGGCCCACAGAGGGGGTACATGGTACCCGTTACTGAGCGGGAATTCTGGTGACTCTCTGCCACCCTTTCCCATGGCCCATACCATCTTCCTGTGGGCTCCCTGCTTCCCCCCTCCTCCTGCCAGGAGCAAGGTTGGAACGCCGTCTCCATTAGGAGTCTTAAGTTAGGCCCAGGAGACAGATGGCAATGGGATACATGACCCTTCACTTCTTCCTGAAGATCAGTCTCCTTTTAGGTGATATTTTCCCCCAAAGTAGAATTGCCTTTTTTTTTTTTTTTTGGTGTTCTGATAGAAAAGTAATTCCTACTTATTACAAAAGAATGAAACTCCGGAGAAGCACAAGGAAGTTAAAAAGAAAATCATCATCTCACCACCTGGAGATAGTCAAAATTTCATATATACTTAGTTTTTTGGTTTTTTTAAAGTGCATTTTTTTCAGTGCCTAAATGAACTTGCCTCTCACTGTCTGTCTTTCCCTAAGTGCAATACTGTTTCACATCTTCTTCTTCTCTTAACCATAGCCCACAGTCATCTTTATATGTCTGTATGTTGAAGTATGTATCGTTGTTGCTAAGTGCTCCATTGAATGGTTGTGTAAAAGTTCTTTGAAGATGGTGCATCGGTCAGGGTCCAGTTAGGAAAGCAGAAACTATTGGGTGTTCTCAGTGCGGAAAACTGAATACAGAGAGTTGGTTACGTGGGAGTTGGAAAGGCTGAGAAGAGCAGGAAGTTGTTCCACTCCTGGGCTGGGGGGCATATGGGAGGAGGTGGTGGTACCAGAGGTCAGGAGCCAGGACCAGGGTGAGGGCGGCCCTGCCTGAGCTGGGACCGCAAGGAGCTGGGTCATGGTGGAGACGCAGTGACTGCTGAGATGCCACTGGAGTCAGGGGAAGGTGGAGGGAGACACCCTGGCTTCTCCCGTCCCCTGCCGTTCATCCCACCTGTTGCTGGACAGCCTTGCTGCAGCCAGTGGTCAAAGGAGTCAGAAATGCCTCTGCCTCTGATACAGAGCAGAGGAAGAGCAAGGAATTGTTCTGAGCCTGGCATGTATGGGAATTGGGCAGCTTAGTCTAAAGGCTATTTTTGTGTGTCTGAAAAAAGTTGGTAGAATTAATCAGGTGCTATCTTCTTAGTGCTACTGTATGCCCTGCACTGGCAGCAGTCCAGTTGGGAATACAAAGAACTATAGGCCATTACCCTGCCCTGTAGCGAAGTTGAGCAGGGGGCATAATAAGAATTGCTAACAGCTGCTGTTTGTTGAGCATTTACTAACTGCCAGGCACTGTGCTCAGTAGTTTATGGATATTATCATTTTAATCTTCATGGCTCATAGACCAGCATTCCATTTCTTCTTAATGCTGATCTCATTCTGTCACTATATAAACGCAGACCTTGTTCAGTGCAGGATGTGTTCCTGGAGAAGAAAGTGCTCACCGAATCAGCACTCGGCAAGGTCACCGTACATGACCCCCTGTAGCGCTGCGTTCTTGGCTTCAGACGCCTGCGGTCACCCTTCAGCTCAGACTCCCCAAGGTCGTGCCAGACGTCCATCTGCTCTCACTCCCCTCCCCGTTCCTGACAGTTGTGGGCTGGTCCACCCAGGCTGCAGTGGCTTTTATGATGCCCCGCCGAGTCCTCAAGGTGGTCACCAATCCCGAAGGGTGTGCTTCTCTTTGCTCCCTGTGTCCTATAGTTTTCATTTGTAAATTTTGCATTTTTATCACCACATGCCAGATTCTTCCTTTGCTACCTATCTTTTGTCAGCTGTTATGAGTGTAAGCCACAATGAGTAAAAGTTGTTGACCAGAACACAAACTCCGTGGTGAAAAAGAGGCCACAGCAGAGTAAACACACCACAGAGTAGGATCAACTCAGGGTCGTGTGGTAGAGCACGGGCTGCCCAAGGGGCTCAGCCGGCCCGTGAGCTGTGCTTGTTCTCCCTGCCTGGGAGCAAAAGTAGGTCTTGGAGAAAAATAGATGCATATTAAATCTTTAGTAATATGGCTTGTGTGTATGTATGTTTTGGGTTGTTAGGAAAAGATTTCAGAGGCGGGGGTTAAGTGGATGGGCGTTAACAAAGGCCTACTTCCCCTCCAGTCTCTATGCCTCGTGACAACAAGGACCATGCCTTTATGTGCGTTTTTGCTCATGATTTTATCTCTAGCTCCTAGCGCAGTACTTGAAAAAGCAATATATATGTATATATATTGCAATAAAATGGGGATACTTTATATGGCAGCTTACATATTCAGCCCCATATATGGGGCTGAATATGTAAGCTGCCATATAAAGTATCCCCATTTTATTGGAAAAAATCTAGTCTCAAAGAGGTTGGATAAACATCCACCAAGGGGTAGAGTTAGTTAAGGATGGGGTCTGTCTTGACCCCTGAGTGGTCCTGTTGGAGGATCTGTGTGTGCACAGTGTGTTCTGAGACCACTTGATTTTCTAGCGAGAGTAACCTCGGAGATCCACAGTAGTGTGAGCCTGGGTGAATCCAGGTTTTGTGGGGTCTGAAGTTTATATAGGGGACCCTCTTTATGAAAAAGAACACAGATATACACACACACACACACACACGCACACACAAATTTAGGAGTAAAATTATTTGTTGTTTAAGTTGAGAAAATAAATCATCACAAATTTACAAATTCCAGAAAGCCTAGATGACTCAGCCCAGAAAATAACAGATTTACATTGTAAGTTAACTGCCTGATACACGTCTACAGTATACTTTCCCTGTATGTTTTTTGCTGCTGTTCATATGACATTAATTTTGTAATATTTGCTACAGAGAGATTAGAAAGAATTCAGTCTTTCCTCCAGCATGGCTGGTGAAATTTGTTTTTAATTTAATTTAATTTAATTTAATTTTTGTGTGTGTGTGTGTGGTGTACGGGCCTCTCACTGTTGTGGCCTCTCCCGCTGCAGAGCACAGGCTCCGGACGCACAGGCTCAGCGGCCATGGCTCACGGGCCCAGCCGCTCCGCAGCATGTGGGATCCTCCCGGACCGGGGCACGAACCCGTGTCCCCTGCATCGGCAGGCGGACTCTCAACCACTGTGCCATCAGGGAAGCCCCTTGTTTTATATTTTTGATGACTGGATGCACAAAGCACACAACATCTCCCATAGACCTCTTCTGCCCACTGTTCATAATGTTGTACCCCTGAAGCACAGGGATTCTAATTAATCTGATGTCATCTGACTCCCACCAAGAAAGAAAGGAATTAAGCTTGAACATTTGCAGTCGTGTGTGCTCCATTATCTGGGATCCTTCTGTTGGGAGAGAGCTTCCATTTCAAATAGGCCTTAACAAGCGCCGTTGTACGCGTCTGATTTCTTACTGGAAGATTGTTCCATGGCCTGGATTCTGTCTCTGTAAGTTTCGGACCTTGGCTCTTCTCCACCCACATACTTCCAGTGCTGGGCCCTGGAGGATGTGTTCCTATCTTGGTGTGACTTCCAACCCTGTTCTTATGTGTCACCATGACAGTGGGTGAACGGGATCATTCCTAAAAACCATTCCCATACCTTGACGGCTGGTGGTAATTTTGCCTCTACATAGAGGTGCCCACAAACTACATAATCCATCCCACTGAATTTTCCCTGCATGTATGTCCACCTTATTCCTCTTGGCTGGATTCTGGTGCTAGCTGGAACCAGCTGGGGTGTGACAGAGTGTGCTGTGACGTGGAAGGAGACGGGTTTTTTTTTTTTTTTTGTTTGTGGTATGCGGGCCTCTCACTGTTGTGGCCTCTCCCGTTGCGGAGCACAGGCTCCGGACGCGCAGGCTCAGCGGCCATGGCTCACGGGCCCTGCTGCTCCACGGCATGCGGGATCCTCCCGGACCGGGACACAAACCCGTGTCCCCTGCATCGGCAGGCGGACTCTCAACCACTGCGCCACCAGGGGAGCCCAGGAGACGGGTCTTAACGGTGGTTGAAAGATCTTACTTTGGTACATTTTATGCAAACATGTATCTATGTGAGCACATCGCTAGGCTGATCTCAAGGTCTTGGAAGGAGTATGTGCCAGGAGGGTCCTGAGGCTTATTACTTTCACGGCAAGCCTGGCAGTCACTGGAGCTGCTGACCTTCACTGAGTACTTCCTGTGGCCAGGACCTGTGCTAACAGCTCCTCCAACCTGATCTCGTTGAATTTCCCTGTTGAATCGTGGCCTCCAGAAAGCTCTGCTGAAGTCCCAACCCCTGGTATCGGCGAGTATGACCTGATTTAGAAAAGTGCCTTTGCAGATGTGATCAAGTTAAGGTGAGGTCATTAGAGTGGACCCTAGTCCAGTCTGACTGGTGACCTTATAAGAAGAGAGACACAAAGACACACCTGAGGCAGAAGCTGTGTGACAACAGAGGCAGAGGTTGAAGTGCCGTCCCTGTAAGCTGAAGAATGCCAGCTACTGCTGGCAGCCACCAGGAGAGGCAAGGAGGGATCCCCCACTGCAGGTTTCAGGGGCAGTGCGGCACCGCCAGCACCTTGATTTTGGATTTCTATTGTTTCTGTTGTTTCCCGCCCCTCAGTTTGTGATGCCCTGTTACAGCAGCCCTAGGAAACCAATACCCTGCCCTCTCCAACAACTGTACGAGGGCTGTAACATCATAACCCCCACTGGCAGATGAGGAAGCTGAGGCACAGAAAGGTAAAGTTGCTCGTCGAGGGCACACAGCCAGTCATGGTAGTGTCTGATCAGCTCTCTCCCCTCTTCTCTGGGAGAGGCTATCCTGGTGGTATTCGTGCAGCAGGTGGATCACTGGCTCAGAGAAGCATATGGATTTTGCTCCTCTTTGGACCGGGACGACCTGCCCACTCACCCATCGGGATGGGAGCTGCTCCCTTGTCAGCCCTGCTGGTTCCCAGTGGCACAGACCCCACCACAGTGCCTTCTGGGGGACATTCATATTCCTGCCACTATAAAAATCCTATCCCTGACTGTTCCATACATTCTGCAGTTTCTGCCTGCAGCCCTGCACAGCTACACTTATATTTCATTGGTCACACTTGAAACTGCTAAACTTGACAAATCACATGCCTTCCCTTTGAGAACCCTGGAAGGCTGTGGAGGCCAGAGTGTTGGGAGGCCTGGGAGGAGATGTGCTGGAATGTGGTTTGCTTATGGCTATTAACAGGGGTTTATTGGCAAACCTGCTGTGTGTGAGGGCCTGTGTGAGGGGCAGAGATAAACAGGACATTGTTCTTTTTCTGCTTTCAGTGTTAGGTGTGCATTCAGGCCTTAGAACATCAAAATCGAATTGCTCATGGATGAAAATATTTCAATCACTTTTTATTATCAGCAATGCTGTCTTTCGTGTTTTCAGTAGGTAAAGGCTATGTAATGTTTCACTGTTTATTTGTTTGTTTGTTTATGCTCTCCTTGTTTGAAGTTTCTGTTTGCTGATTTATCAACAGTATTTTCAACCATCTGTGTTTAGGGAGCACCTACCTTGTACAAGCCCTGTACCTGTTCAAGGCTCTGAAAATAGGGTGCTGAAAGTGACTGCAACTCCCCTAGCCTTACAACTCCCATCTTTATGCACCAGGATGGGGTGACAGGGTGGGAAAGGAGAGATGCACTGTTGAGCTTCTTAACCTTGAGTTATGAACTTCTAATGAATGTGAACATTCATGGGCACTTTCAAGTGTGTACCAAACCCCTGAAATTATTTGTAATGCATGTGTGTGAATGTATGCTTTTTAGAGAACTTATAATGTAAATAGACTTTCAGTGGGATCTAAAACAGATTTAAAGGAACCCCAAGGTTAACTCCTTTTGTAAAGGAAAGGAGTCTCCTACAATATGTATGCCCTCCCACAATTTATTTGTTCAGAGCAATTTAAAATCTAATTTGATTTTTGTCTTTGCCTTTACACTCTGATTCTAAAAAGTCCATGAAGGAGGGCTGGACTTGGTAAGATTTTTCTGTGGCTTTTTGCTTGAGGGTACACTCCAGTTACTGCAGCATGGGTAGTTAGAGGTCAAGCAGAGAGCTGTGATGCTACTGAGTTGAATAGTTGGAGGGCAGAGTTCAGAGCTGCCAGAACAGCTGGAAAGTGAGGGGAGATATTTCAGAAAGGAGGGAGCTAGAGAAGGAGGATCATGGGCATCCTTGTAAACTTTGCCCGAATCATTGGCTGATGCCTGAGCTCATGTGAATGGGGGAGACTTCAAGGTTCCCAACAAAAAGTAACAGCTTAAAGGCTGAAGAAACTGAGAAGTTTTAGCTGCTACCCATTGCAGGGGATACTGAATTTGCAGTTTGAGTCTAGCCAAATTAACTGCTTGCCAGAACATAAAACTAAATATTTTTTAAAAAGATAAAAGATTTTATACCCTCTGCAATGTATCCTACACAATATCCACTATACAGTAAAAGTTATTAGAGGAAACAGGAATGGATAAGCTATGGCTAAGAGACAAAGCAATTAAAGCTGACTAAGATGATCCAGATATTGGAATTAAGAGAGAAACACTTTAAAGCGACCATTATAAATATGTTCAAAGACTTAAAGGACACTTAGGCTGTTAACTGATTCACTTTGTTATAAAGCAGAAACGAACACACCATTGTAAAGCAATTATACTCCAATAAAGAGGTAAAAAAAAAAAAAAAGACTTAAAGGAAAGAGTCTTAATGAATAAACAAATGAGGAATCTAAGTAGAGAAATGAAAACTATTTAAAAAATGAAAATTCTAGCATTGAAAAGTATAGTATCTGAAATAGTTTATTAGATGGGGTTAAGAGCAGATTGGAAATGGCAGAAGAAAGAGCCACTGAAGCTGGAGTTAGATCAATAAAACGTTATCCAATTTGAAAAACAGAAGAAAAAAAAGCTAGAAAAAAAATTAAGAGAGCATCAGGGAACAGTGGAACAATATAAAGTCGAATATGCATGTAATTGGAATCTTGAAAGGAGAAAGGAAGAGAAAATGAGGCAGAAAAAATATTTGAAGAAATAAAGGCCTAGCATTTCCTAAAATTGGAGAAAAAGTCAACTTAAAGATAGAGCAAGCTCAACAAACCCAAAGCAGGACAAATACAAAGAAAGCTGCCTTTTAGGTACATTACAGTCAGAGTGTTAAAAACCAAAGAAAGAGAAACCTTGAAAGCAGCCACAGTGAGGAAAAAGACACATTATATACAGTGATAATGATACTAAAAAACTGACTCTTTATTAGAAGGAATGGAAGTCAGATGAAAATGAAACATTTAAAATAGTAAAAGAACACTAAAAAAATCTGTCACTTCTTGAATCTGTATCCAGCAAAAATATCCATCAAAAATGAAAGTGAAATATTTTCAGAGAAGTAAAAGCAGAAAATTTGTTACCAGCATAACTGCACTGCAGAATATGCTGAAGGAAGTTATTAAAGCTGAGGGAAAGTGACACTGGATGACAATACGGATCGACAGGAATGAATGAATTTTATATATATATATATATGTAGATAGATAGATATATATAGGACTGTTTATATATTTTTCTTCCCTTTATTTAAAATCTCTATTTAAGACATATAACTATTAAAATATACCACTGTATTTGGTTTATGATGTATGTAGATGATGTGTATAAAATATATGTGCATATATTCATATGTATGAACATCAACAATAGTTCATAGGAAGAGAATGGGGGAGGGGGAAATGTGAGATCTGAGTCCAACTGTATCCATTATTACATTAAATGTAAATAAACATTAATTTAAAAGGTAGACATTGTCAGACTGGATAGAAAGGAAACACAACTCAATTCTGTTTACAAGAGGCCCACTTTAAATATAGAAGGTTGGATAGGTTGAAAGTAAAAGCATGGAGAAAGGCATACCATGAAAAAAATAAGCATAAGAAAACTGGAGTGACAATATTAACATCAGAAAAAGTACCCCTCGAGACCAGGAGTATTATCTGAGATAAAGAGGACCATTCCTTAATAATAAAAGGGTCAGTTCACCTAGAAGACCTGGCAATCATGAATGTGTATGTGCCTAATAACATAGCTTCAGCATACTTGAACAGAAACATACAGCTGAAGAGAGACGTAGATTCTTCATTGTAGCTGGAAATCTTAACACCGCTTTCTCAGTAATTGGTGGAACAACCAGACCAAAAAATCAGAATACAGAAGATCTGACAAACACTACCTGCCCTCTTGGCCTAATAGATTTTTACAGAACACTTCACCTAACGGAAGGGTATACTTACTTTTCAGGGGCATGTGGAAATATGCTGAGGAAGACCATCCTGTGTCATAAAATAAGACTCAAATTTCAAAGGATCGAAATCTTAAGAGTTCTCTGACCACAGTGGAATTGAATTAGAAATCAATATCAACCAAATCCCAAATAAATGGAAATTAAATCATGCCGTGTGTCCAGTTCCCACAGGACCTCTGGGAAGACCCCATTCTGGTGTCCAAAAGGACACCCTGTACTCGGGGTTGGGTATGGTCAGCCCACCACAGTGAGAGGGGAAGGCAGTGACACTCTATAAGTCGTCACTGCACACATGGCTCTGTGTTAAGACGTGCTTTAGACGCAGTAATTCATGTCATCCTCACACAGCTATCCCTGTTGGAGGGCTGAGACTGAAGTGACTTGCCCCAAGTTTCACAGCCAGTGGGTGGGACAGCTGAGGTCGGGGCTGGGTCTCTCTGACTCCAGAGGCCCTCCTCTGGACCACATTAGTATGGTCTCTTAATCACGTTTGTATAGTTGCATTTCCTTTCCTGATGAGATTTTTGGAACTATGGTCTTGTCTGATGAAAATGTGTCCATTGTCAACCCTTACAGTTTATAGCTGTACTTTTTCTATTTCATGTAATTATTGTTTCTATTAAAATTAAGTGTGCACAGAAGTTACCCTTTTGCACCTCAATTGAAGGTACCACTGACCTCCCTAGTTGTTGGTGAGATAACGTCTGACACATATGTACACACACGTGTATGTATATATGTGTACGTGTATATGTACCCACACACATATGTATGTATACAGGTGTATATATGTATCATACGAATAATGTACACAAATTATGTATATATGTAGTCTCTTCTGTCATTTCTTGAGGTTCACTCAAACTAAATTTCTGTAAGCAAATGTATTACAGTTTATTGGGGTTAGCTGTGCCACTCATTGTTTTGCTGGAGGACTCGGGAAACCTGCTGTGCAGGTCTGTGCTCCTCTGTCTGTGTGCCTTGTCAAATCCCAGGTCCCCAGTCCCTGCTGTATGAGCTCGTGTTGAGATTCTACGTGGTGTTGAGTGCAACTTTTAACCTGTTTCCCTGGGATGATGAATTGTCCTAGTGGAGTGTCAGGACACCTCCACTAGCCCTTCCAGAGGAGAGCCCTAAACTGGGATTTATCTGTACTTGTCACAGATGAGTGCTGTTTACTTACCTGGCCTGCATTAGTGTCAGGCCAGTGGGAAAACCTCTCCATCTACCGATTCACTGGGCTGCACTTGTCAAACATTAATGTTCACAGGCAGAGCCCGGAACACAATTTCACAGTCTGGATGCTGCTTTAGTTCGTATTCAGTCAGCCATGCCACACTTTGTAGCTGCCCATCACGTCTTCTCTATTGTCTGGACATCCTTCCTTGCTACTTTGCTCATAACTCTCATAACTAGAGATTATGCCCTTTAACTCAGCTCCACCTACATGACTCTACCTACATGACTTGGGACATGTGAGAAGTCATATTGCTTTTCTGTGCTTTAGTTTCCTCAACTTCTTAACAGGAATACAAATAAAACCCACCTTACTGAGTTGTTGATAAGACTCAATAAGGTAATGCATGAGGAAAAGCCTTTTGTAAAATGAAGGGATACACCATGTGCCTTTATTGTTTTACATATGAGGCAACTCCACTGATACTTGATTGATATTAATCAGAGACCACATCCAACAATGCTGTTTTCTTTTTCCAGTAAAACAGGCGTTATCTAAGCATGCTTGGTTAGTGAAGTTGAGTGTACCCTCAGCTTCCTAATGCTAGCATTATAGAGTGTTTAGAGTTGACCTTTAGTGGGAGAACATTGTGTAGCTATTTCAGCAAGTATGGAGCCTTTTAATTCTTAGCCTCTGATGCAATTGTAAAATTGTCAGAAATGATGGAGTTATATTTTTTAAATGAATTTTGATTTTCGAGTATGATTCGTTGGCTGGCCTCTGTGGTTAAGCTCCTTGATCCAGCAGTTATGATGAAATACAGATGTGACCATCTCTGTCTCCAGGGGCTAGTAGCTCCGTGCTGCTGTTAGTGGAGCTCAGAGGAGGAAGGGTGGAGAGTAGGGGCAGGTATGAGATAAGACTTCATGGAGGGGGTGGCATTAGGGCAACACAATGACAACTGAGTAGGATTATGTGAAGAATATTTATTGATTGAATTATTTATCAATTTATGACCGCAAGGGACATAGATGTTTATTGTGGAATATTGGGGAAGTATAGATTTGTGTGAAGGACGAAAGAATAATACCTATATTGCAGCCATGCAAGAAAACTTCTGTTGTAAATTTATATATTTATCCAGAGTGTTTACTGAGTGCCTCCTGTAGGCCAGGTGGTGGGATACATTCGTGAACAAGACAGAATTACTGTCCCCATTGCAGCTTATATCCCAATGGCAGTGGGAGTGGAAAGAGGAATTTAAAAAATAATAATAGTGAAGGAAGGACTCATTTTTAAGGGACAGTCGAACAGAGTTCTCAGGAAAGAGAGAGTGAGCCATGTGGATATCTGAAGACAGAACATTTCAGGTGAGCAAACAGCTAGTGCAAAGGTCCTGAGGCAGGAGAGTGCCTGCTATGTTCCTGCAGCAATGTGGCTGGAGCATAGGGGAGAACTGGAGAGGAAGGGGATCAATGAGGGCCAAATCTTGCAGTGTGTGGTTGGCCCTGGAATCATTTCCTTTCTCAGTGTAATGCTGTGTTTGTTTATTCATAGAACCCTGCATAGGAATACCAATTGATAGGTGGAAAAACAATGAAAATTTTCAGGAGTTTAGGATAAGGGAGGTGACAGTTCCATTACTCTTCCTTTTGTGTTTTAGGTTGAGCTCATATATGTGGAGGCAGCATGTTGTAATGGAAGCATCATGGTGCTGGAATTGCACGACTTGGGTTCACATCTTGTCTCTGCTATATCCAGCTGTGTGACTTCATTTAGCTTCTTTGAGCCTCAGTTTCTTCATTTGTAAAACTTACCTGATAAGAGGTTTTGAGAATAGCAGGTACTCAGATCATGCCATTTTGCATATGTTAAAGAAATAGCTGACAATTTGCTGAAGATAGAAAGGAATATGTTCTAATACAGTTAACTTCCATCTTTTTTCTTAAATGCTGCTGTTTTATCGAGAGCTGCATAGTTCAGTAACTAAGCCAATAGACACATGGGACCGTTTAAGTTAAAATTAATTGAAATGAAGCCTTCAGTTCCTCAGTCCTACTACTTATATTTCAAATGCTCATTACCCACATGTGGCTCCTGTACGGGCCATGCTGACTACAGAACCTTTCCGTCATCACCAGAAGTTCTACTGGACAGCGCCGCTCTAGAGCAAGAGGAACACCTCTGTTCATTCTGAGCTCTGGTCCGTGTGTGTGGTGAGAGCAATAATACCTTTCTTCGTAGTGGCATTGCAGAATACTGTCCCTGCACCTCCACGATAACAGTCACTTGGGAGAGGAAGTGGGATGGGATTTCTAAGCCCTGTGACAGATTTCCTGAATCAGAATTTCTGAGGGTAAGGCCCAGGGATCTGCCTCTTCATCATGTCCTCTGTGATTCCAGTGCAGGGTAAAGTGTGCGATTTGGGGCTCTAACGGGCACTGTCAGAATTAATTAAGGCGTGTTGCACATCCTAATATGCTCTGATGGTGCGAGCTACAGCACTGAACAATATTATTACTAATTGCAAATTGATTTGATGAATCAGTTCCCTTCCTCCTGGTCCACTTGAGATTAGACTAATTCGTCAGGCTCTGTTAACTCCCTGCAGATAGCATTTCATGTGTTCTCGTAAAAGCTACCTGTTTCTTATTGGTACTTTCAAAATATTCCTGAAATAAATGGTACTCAGTATTGGTTTATTAGAGTTATTTAAAAAAAGAAAAAAACCAATACCCAATGGCCTATAGTATACATTGAAAAAAATTCCACAAACCAATCATCAAGTTGAATTACACAATAGTGGCCACAGTTTTCTTCTAGGAACATGCCAGATGGGCAGTGGCCAAAAGGCATTACTAGACCAAGAAGATAAAAAAGATTAAAATGGAATTCTTTCTCATTCCAAATCAGGATTTTCCACTGTGTTTGCAGTGATGACTCTGCCTGCAAAGAGTTTACTGTCATGGTGCCTGTTGTGTGTTTGTGCAGTGATAAATCAGTGGATTTATGGATTTAATTTCCTCTTACTGCTAACCCCCTTTCTATCTGAAGATATGAATTTAAAAGGTAAAGTGTGTATCTGCAGGTAGTAAAATACCATTTTGATCGTTCTCACTGGCTGAATCTTGTATGGAATTAAAATCGCAAAAAAATTCTTATTAAAGGTGGGTCGATTCATTGCACCAGAGAGATTCATTTGTTGGAGACAAGCCTGGCTGTGCATTTAGTTCTGCCACAGGAGAGCTTAGTTCTGACATCTGTTTGCGCTGGAAGATGATGGGTGACTCAGCTGTTTCGGATCACATCTGCGTCCCTGGTAGCTGCCCCAGCATTTTGGTCTGCCTCCCTTTCACTTTTTCTTTTTTGTAAACTATACCAGTGAGTGGGGACAGCATAGAGTTTCCTCATGACACCATGCTGCCTTCCTTTCTTGGAAGCTGAGTAAGGATTTTGGGGGTTCAGCCTAGGGTGGTTCCAAGTTGAAAACCTCCTTGGAGGTAACTCAGCTTGGCTTCACCCCATCCAGTTTGCCACCTCTTGTTTCGAAAAAATGTCCATACTCTACATCATACCTTATTCAGAGACCTCTGCTATGTTAGGACCTTCAGGGTTGCAAGCAAATGAAACCTGATTTAGACGAGCTTAAGTAGAGAGCCAGGTTAATGGTCCACATAATTTGAAAGTCCAGCTGTGGACTTCAGGCAGGGCTGCATCCAGGGATTGCTCTCACTCTCTCCTCATCTCTCTGCTGCACCAACTTTGGCACATTGGCTTTATTCTTAGACACGCTCTTCCCAGTGACCGGAAAGATGTTCTCTGGCAGTTCCAAGATAACTCTTCCTAATGGAGAATGCTGTCTTTCCCACATCCATATGCAAACTCTAGGAAGACTCTTACTAACCTGTGGGATCACGTACCCCTTCCTGGGTGAATCCCTGTGGTGTGGCAAGGAGGGAGAACTCACATTGGCCATGCCTGAGTCATGTGGTTCTCTGTGTGGTTGGGGAGTGTGGTCAGCTAGGCCTCAACCAAAAGTAAAGGGTTGTCTTAGAGGAAAAGGGGGACCCTGTGGGCCAGATGAAACAGTTGTCTCCTCCACCGTGCTGGGTGGGGCATCTTCAGACCTCACTCCAGCTTTTGTCTGTGTGGGAATCCTTATGCCTTCATTCACCCCTCTCCCAGCTCCATTCTTACCAGCTGGGTTTGGCTCTGGCCTGGGTCTGTGAAGCAACTATGCAGGCATGAGCTTCCCCTCCCATGTGCCATTTCAATGGGGTGGCCTCCTGGAGTTGCCGTGGAAACACCATGATGCCAGGGCCTTATTCTGGCTTGTAGGATCTGGGAGACTACTGACCTTTTAGGTGGGGGAGTTTTGGGTTCAGATCCTGCCTGTGCCCGTCACTGGCTGTGTGAAGTTAGTTCAATTTTCTCAGCCCATGTTCTTCATCTCCCACATAGGGATAATACTACTGGCTACTTCATAGGGCTGTTGTGAAAATTTAACCAGATTTGGCATGAAGAGGGTATTTAGCCCATTGCTTGGCACATAGGCGCTCTGTGAATGGTGGCTCTTCTCCTCCTGGCCTCTGTCTTCACTCTCCCCATCAATGGCATGAATGCCTCTGCCGAGGCAAGGGGTTGGATTTCCTGTTCTTCCTCAGATTGTCAGGTAGTTTAGGGAGGTGGCACAGCGTGTGGCTAAGTGTGTGGGGTTCTGGAGCAAGAACACCTGGCCTGGATGCACACTCTGGCTCTTGCTAGCTGTGTGACTTTGGGTTGGCCACTTAACTACTCTGTGCTTAGTTAGCTTGTTTGAAAAATGAAATGGGGACTTAGGAGGATTACATGAGTTAATACATTTTGAGTGTTTAAAACAATACCAGGACTTTAATAAGTGATTAATACATTTGTTGTTACTTGTGCCATTATTAGGTTTTCTGTGTACCTTTCTGGCTTCCCATGTGCCTTTCTGTCAGGGTTGAGACTAGGACAGTGCCCCTCCCTCGCAGTGACTGTGGGGTGTACCCATCCACCAGTGCCCCGGGTGTCAGAAGAACACATTCTGCCATGTGACTGTTTCCCTGGAATGGCTGTTTCTCATTCAGAGTACACGGAACAACTCCTTGAACACTGTGGGAGTTGGAGCGTCGACCCGCTATGCAGTCGAAAATCCACATATAATTCATAGTCTGTAGATGTGGTTTCTCTGTATCCACAGTTCCTCATGCATGGATTCAACCAACCCTTGACCGTGTAGTACCGTAATGTACGTATTTATTGAAAAAAAAATCCACATATAAACGGACCTGCACAGTTCAAACCGGTGTTGTTCAAGGGTCAACTGCATCTCTTGATTTCCAACTAAGCAATGACCCAGCCAGATCACATAAATACAACAGAATATACTGTATCTGTTTCACTCATTTCTTAAACTTTTGTATTGGAGTGTAATATGCATATAAGGTGCACAGATAGAACAGACCTATTACCAAGTACGCAGACCCGTGTGACCAGCCCCTAGACCAAGAAACAGGACATGAGCAGCACCCCGAAAGTCTCACTTACCCTCCCCTAATCTTATTTCCTTTCTGCCTTACTTCTGCTCCCTTCTTCCCAGAGGTTACCATTAGTCTAACTTTGCAGTGAATGCTAGTTTTGCCCTTTTCTGAATGTCATGTAAATGACATCCTACGGTTTATATTTGTTGGTGTCTGGCCCGTTTTTACTCCGTATTATATATATATATGCACGTGGTCTCACTCAGGCTGGAATGTATAGTATAGTTCGCCGGTTTTCATGGCTGTCTAGTATTCGGTTGTGTGAACAGACCCGTTTATCCATGTTGCTACTGATGGGTTTTTGAGTTGTTTCAGGTGCAGATTGCTTTGAACGCTGCTGCTGATCAACATTCTTGTATCCATCTTTTTCTATACCTGTACTCAATTCTGTTGGATATATTCCCAGGGGTGGGGTTGCTGGGTCACAGGGCGGATAGGAGTATCTTCCGTTCACACTGTCCAGTGGTTTTCTGAAGTGGCTGTACCACTGTAGGGCTCCACTCCAGCCAGTGGGGCAGGAGAGTCCCGGTTGCGCTACATCTTTTCTTATACTTGGTGTGGTCAGAGTTCCCTGTTTTAGCCCTTATGGTATATTTTGGCCTAGGGGTATCCTATGATGTAAAGTGCCTATTCACATCTCTTGCCCTTTACTTTTAACTGGGTTGTCTGTCTTCTTTTTAATTGATTTGTATAAGCTCTTTATATATTCTGGATGCAAGCCATTTGTTGGTTTTAAATGATGCCAATATCTTCTCTCACTCTGTGGCTTGTTTTTTTTTCACCCTCCTTATGGTGTTTTTTGATGAGAAAGATTGCTTTATGAGTTTTTGTCTTTGCATACCATCTCCCTTACATATTTTAAAGAAGCATCTAGGAAAATGTGGTTGCCTGCTCTTGTTCAGCAGAATGTACAGCTCTCTGTGGGTTTATTCTGGCTTCAACCAACACAGAGACATGTGGGTCTTTCCTCCTGAATTGCTTTTTCTTGATTGTAAAACAGAACCACTTTCCCTCACCTTTGCCTCTGACTTGCATGTTAGGGTTTTTTTTCCCTCCTTTTTAAAAGACTAAGTAAGTCACTGTCTTTTTGGACCTGTTTTCAGACCATGGAGCCAGAGAATGCTGTTTTTCAAAGAAAAGCAAGAGGGCAAGCAAACCTTCCTTTTAAACTTTCCCCCCTAAAATCCTAATATGATGGGCTAGCTTTGAAAAGAAGAATAATCGAGGGTTAAAATGAACATAAATGAGAATCATATATTAAACAGCAATACTACTTCTAATGGCTACTCTTCATGAGCATTCATCAGTCCTTTACATGGATTACCTCATGTGGACTTTGTAAACTCTATGAAGTTGGCCCTATTAATAACCTTGTTTTATAGATTGGAAAAGCGAGGTTCAGTACCTTTCCAAGGTCGCACTGTCAATAAATGTTGGAGCCGAGGTTCAGAGTGGGCTCTGTTGGACTTCCAGAGCTCAGTGCTCTGCTGTGCTGCCCTCCTGGTGAAGATGCAACCTTGCTCTTTGCAGTTTGAGTCAAGCCAGTCAAACCACAAGTCAAGCATAGCTCAGTACCGATGAAAAATTGGTAGCTTCTCCTTCCCCAGTTTTCCATCTCAGAAATAAATCAATGAAGCTGACTGTCTCCTTAGTGCCATTTTTTTTTTTTTTCCACTGTTTTGGCCTCTCCCGTTGCGGAGCACAGGCTCCGGATGCGTAGGCTCAGCGGCCATGGCTCACGGGCCCAGCTGCTCTGCGGCATGCGGGATCTTCCCGGACTAGGGCACGAACCTGTGTCCCCTGCATCAGCAGGTGGACTCTCAACCACTGCGCCACCAGGGAAGCCCTCCTTAGTGCCTTTTGAAGTGATTTTATTTCTCCTCATTCCAGAAGGCATTGCATCTTGTTCCCCGGGGGCAGTCCGGAGGACCTGGAAGTTTTGAGTAAAATAAGGTAGACTTCAGTGCTTAGCAACAACCTGGTCTAGAATTATGTATGTTTAAAATCATTATGAGTCCAGATTTCCCTTTTAAATGTAACCTGATGTCCAAGCTTGGCAGCAAATGACTGCCTTGTCTCAGGAACCTAGGAGAGGCCAGTGATTAGAACCTCTGGCTGCTTCTAGATGCTCTCTGTATTCATTGGTTAAGGACCATTACTTTCCAGCCCACTGGACCAAATTCTCACAGCCATGAGGGTAAGAATTGGCCCTGGTTGGGGAGATAGGTCCTTCATAAGCAAAGCACTGAGTAGGATTCAGGATGCTGTGCTGGGCCTTCTCTGTTGTGGGCAGCTTATTGTCAAGATTGGGACAAAGTCAGGGTTGGGTATGTCCAAGGGTTCCCAAATCTCTTAGATTCTTGGGTTATGGCTGGGAGGGAGTAATAGCTGCTATTACCTGTTCTTTCAGAATGCCGCAGAGCTGTGCCTGGAGCAGCACAGTTTACCACAGTTGATTTAGATGCTATCTCTATGTTGTAGGGTTGTGTGCTTGGAAGGAGAAAATCATCCAGAAGCTGGGGGCTGGGCCTGGCTCCCTTTTGCTGGGTGAAGCACCTTCAGAGCTCTGGGGATGGTAACAGTGGTGAAGTTCAGTCCCTCTGCAGCTGTCGTAGCTCAGTGACTTGTCACTCGGAGGTGACTCGTGCCACTTTCCTTCTCTCCGTCACCAGAGGGTCTTGTCCTGAAGTGCTTCTGCTTGACTATTGATTACCTCTTGCGGAGGGAATTCCCTTCACATTTAACCTGAAAATAATATTTTCTCAATTTTATGGCTTGTGACTTCCACCGGCCCGTCACTTCTCTCTCCACATAGGTACCACCTAAAGCATAAACAGCTGTTTTCGGGGTAATTTTTTCATTGCCTTTTGAACACTGAGCAGTAGGGGAGGGCTCAGGGAATGATTGCCCTCGCCTGAACCAGCCGTCCACAGACACAGCTACACTGGCGGCATAAAGATTGGCTGTTTAGGGAGTTTGGAGCTTAGTAATTGCAGAAAGTAAATTACTCTCTCTCCTCACTAGTGTCTGTCTGGAGACAATTGCAAAAACTTTTAGGGGCATCTGCGAAAAATCTTGTCCTTGGAGTTGGAGATGATAAAGGAAACAAAATGTAGTTTCTTCCACTGGTTAACTGATTCCCAACAATTTAAGTTTTTGCCTGCTGAGGCAAAACCTTTATGAGTGGTTTTTTTTTTTTTTTTCCCATTTGGGTAGGGTGTGGGAGAAAGGAAGCCTTGTGGGTCCTTAAGGACTCTTTCCCAGTGCTGTCCCTCCTGGGACGCGTCACCATGTGCTGAGGCAGGGGCAGGCCCCTGTGTTTCAGGACCCCCTGCGGCCTTTGGCTCAGCTTGCCTCCTGCAAGTTAAGACCAGGGCATCTGAGCCCAGGAGGTAGAGTATGAGGCAGGTACACCTGGGCCATCTCAGGGCTGTGCCTGGGCTGTCTTCTGCTAGGGCACTCTGGGTGGAAACGGTTTATGCCATGACAGCTGTGTGGGGCGCTTGTAGGTCCCCGGTCCCTGTACTGTGTGAGTGATGGGGAGGGATTATAATGGCCTGGGTTGCAACGGTCAGAACTGCAGCAGAGGAGCCCGCAGGAACCCAGCGGTCACACTGGGTCTCACCCGTTCTGCTTTGTGATTAAGAGTCCATTTTTGTTAAGGATGACACCTACACCATGTAAACTTCATGATGTTAGGGAAATTCTGCAGCTGCTCCTGGCTTCCTTTAATAAACTCTTAGGTCATGATCACTAAGAGAGTCAATAAGTGTCTGTTGAACTGAATAGAATTTGTGTAAATCTTCCTTTAAAATACCTATTTTCCACTGTTATCACCTTTGGGAGTAATGAAGTCCATTAAGTCACATGGTATGTGAAACTGGCCTGTCTTTCTCCTGACTGCAGAACTCTATCCTAAGAGGGTGGGGTGAGCTTGGTTTTCCTTAGTGACTGAGGCTTGGTGCCACGGTTCCTGTCTCTGGCTTCTCCTATCCTCCTCGTGTTCTGCAAGTCTGCTCGCTTGGACTCTATTCTGTCTCCCTTTGCTGTCCCAGGCTGCAGGTTCCCCTGGATTTTGGTGAGGCTGTTCCTCTTGCATCCTACCCTCTGGGAGATACACTGGTAGGACTGCTGCAGCCACCATGGTGCCTTCGAAGTGGAAGTAGGTGCTCCCTCTGGGTGGGTACAGCCTTGCTCCAGGGTGTGACTGACGCATGCAGTGCACGTGGCATTTCAGCCCCCACTCCTTTCCTGACCTGGCGGTCTTTTTTTTTTTTTAATTGAATGACAGAGTCTTTAAATTCTATAGTGCTTTACAATTTTCAAAATTTTCACATGTGATTTCATATTATCCCATAGTAACTCTTCCCCTACCCCTGTGTTGTCCCCCCCCTCCCCGCTTCTCTCTCCCCACTAATAACCACTGCTGACCGGGCATTCCCATACAGTGAGTGACTTATACAACTATCCACACTGGCCCTGGGCAGTCTCATGTGTAAAGTCCATGGCCAGGGCTCAATACACACTAGATGTTCAACAAATATTAGTTCTTTTGTCATCCCTTCTTATTCATAATATAAATTCACTCTTTGCTGAAAAGAGAGTTGCCAAATTCAGAGTGTTTTTGAACCCATGAGGTGCAGTGGGAAGAGTATGACTTTTGAGAACCAGTGGGCCTAGGCTTGGATCCTGCCTGGCTTTGTACTTTGACATTTAAGCCAAGTGTGTGAACCCAAGCAGGCTTCCTAACATCTCAGCACCTCGTTCCCTTCGTCTTTAAAATGGGAACACAAACAACATCTACCACAGAGGGTAGTGGAAAGAGTTGAGACAAGTAGTCTGTTTAGAGCAGGGATGGATAGACTCAGCCCGAAAACCACGTCCAGCTGAGGTCACTAATTTACAGTGATTGGTACAATTTTTTTAATTTAATTTTTATTTTATATTGGAGTATAGTTGATTTACAGTGCTGTGTTAGGCAAAGTGATTCCGTTATACACATATCCATTCTTTGTCAGATTCTTTTCCCATGTAGGTCATCACAGAATATTGAGTAGAGTTCCCTGTGCTGTACAGTAGGTCCTTGTGGATTACCTGTTTTATATATAATAAAGTGTGTATAGAGTGCTTGATACACTTTTAAAGGGGGCAGGGAGAAGAGGGTGTGGTAGAGTCTGTCTGTGACCCACAAAGTCAAAAAAATGTACTCTCTGGCCCCTCATAGGAAAAAGTTTTCTGACTCCTAATCTGGGGGGTTGAGCTCTGCCTGGCACAGAGTAACGGCTCTCCGTATGGTATTTTCCCCTCTTCCACCTCTTACGAATCTTTCCCCAGGGTTCTCTCTGTCTGAGCATTTGGTGCAAGAGGCTCCCATCACCAAGATCAGCCCCAAAGGCCAAAGAAATGAAGATCTGTTCAAAGCGAAAATCTGTAGCAGTTGTGTGTTTTACGTCTCTTTCCCACCTTTCAGTATAAAACTCACTGAGGACCCTGTGTGCTTATAGTTACCACAGGTGTGAGTAGCTTTTGATAATTTCTAATAAATAATCATGTTTAACCTGAGTACCAGTGGAACATTTTTCTGACAATCTTTAAACTGGTTATTTATTTTCTTGGAGAAATATAACCCAACATGGCTCGGTAATGAGCTGTTATTATGGGACTTCTTCACGTTATGGTGAAGAAGATTTACGTTCCCAGGTAGATTTTAGTTGTGGAAGATTTAAGAATGACGTGGTAGAGAGGCATTGTTAATAAGCACAGGAGGTCTGGGTAGCTGTGGTTGAATGTGTGTCCATAATTTATTCAATATTTTCTCCAGTTCTGTCATTCAGGCCCCAAGGTTGTGTGGCAGAATGCAGGGACCAGCAGGAAGGCAAGCAATGACCCAAATCCAATTTGTGTCTAATTTTTAGTTAGTTGGGCCCCAGGTCTGTTAAGGTGTTGTGTGCTCCTGTACACGAGCGCATGGGAGTCGCCCGTGGCCCGCCTGGCTGTTGGCTGGGAGAAGAGGCACGTCAGTCTGGGGTGATTCACGGATCAGGCTGCAGGCTGGTGCGCTTAGCAAGCTGCTCTCGCTTAGGATGGGAACTGGCCGCTCCTGGAACCTGCTGGATGCCGTACATCTATGGGAAAGGATCCTGCTTCACCCTCTGTCCTCCAGCCCCGACTCCAGCCCAGCAGCCACACAGACGTCTGGTGTAATAGCTTGTTCCTCTCTCATCCCTCCAGGTGCCCCCTGGGATTTCTCTCCCCTCCTTTTCTATACTCTCGCTTCACCCATATCTTAGCCCTAGAGGCTCAGCTTCCCTGGCCTTTGTCAAAGGTGGGACTTTGCCTTCAAAAGGATTAAATTACGAGTTTCCAAGAGAATCATAATTTCATACCAGCTCTGATTCAACTAGTAGCTGTTCTGAGTTTTCGCAGGTTGATCAGGTCTGAGTCGGGTCCAGTGGAGTCCATCCTTCGGGAGCTGATGGTCTAGAACTTGGTGGGGTGCTCAACCAACTGGCGGCACTGGGCTGTCATGGTATGTGGAAAGAGCCCAGGGCTCTGCTGTTGGACAGAGCTGGAGCTGACCCCCTGCTCAAGTTACGTAATCTCCCTGAGCCATAGTTTTCTCTACTGTAAAATATAGAGGCTGCCTCCCTCCTTGCAAAGTCATTGTGATGATTATGGGGGATAACGTAAAGTGCAGAGCAGAGCACCGTGCTTGGCTGGCAGTGGGTGTTCAGTGGACACTTGTTACTTCCCACTGTAGGCTGAATACAGGCTTGAGTAGCTATTTCTTGATCTTCCTTTAGAAAATGACAAGGCCCCAGCACCTCCCTAGGACCTGGGTCCTTGCTGTACTGCCCACTGGCTCCATTTTGGGTCTGTAGTAGAAAATATTCTCACATTGCCCGTGTTCATTTTCCTGGTTGCTGTATCTTTTCCCTTCAAAACCATTTGCAGACTCTTTTCATTCCCTTTCCCCGACTCCACTAGTTTTTTTTTTTTTTTTTTTTTTTAAATTATAGTTGATTTACAGTGTTTTGTTAGTGTCTGGTGTAGAGCGAAGTGATTCAGTTATCCATATGTATACATATTCTTTTCCATTATGGTTTATTACTGGATATTGAATATAGTTTCCTGTGCTATACAGTGGGCCCTCGTTGTTTATCTGTTTTCTGTATAATAGTTTGTATATGCTAATCCAAAACTCCTAATTGATCCCTCCCCCCAGTGCCTTTCCCTTTTGGTAACCGTTTGTTTTCATAATCTGTGAGTCTGTTTCTGTTTCATAAATAAGTTCATTTGTGTCATATTTTAGATTCCACATATAAGTGATATCATATGGTATTTGTCTTTCTCTTTCTGACTTACTTTGCTTAGTATGATAATCTCTAGGTCCATCCATGTTGGTGCAAATGGCATTATTTTATTCTTTTCTATGGCTGAGTAGTTGTGTGTGGCTGTCAGCTTTCCCAACACCACTTGCTGAAGAGACTGTCTTTTCTCCATTGTACATTCTTGCCTCCTTTGTCAAAGATTGACTGTAGGTGCGTGGGTTTATTTCTGGGCTCTCTATTCTGTTCCATTGATCCATATGTCTGTTTTTGTGCTGCACTGTTTTGATTACTGTAGCTCTGTAGTATTGTCTGAAGTCTCCTACACTAGTTCTTAATCCTCCTTACCTTCCATCTTTACAAGGACACAGGCTGATGAGTGTGTTTTAAATTCAGGGGCTAGCAAAGGCCCTCTCCCCAAATATTTCTTACCTTTCTACTGGCAGAAACTCTGGCAGGATTTTGTCACCTTGGGATTGGATTCCTTACTGAATGTGAGTGGAGTTGCCCCAGTTCTCTTTACAAGTTTTGATGAGAAAGAGTAGAGGAGAAGACCATGAGGGCATCCTGCTGGGAGGTAGAGGCAGGAAGGGCAAAGTCTCTGATTGCCTTGTTGCAATCAAAGCTGCCAATGTGTAGGGAGGTCTGTGTGAGCAAAGGCAGCAGGTGCCTTGGTAAACCTGGATTTCATATTAAGAAGTGACCATGACGTCCTTTCCTGTGGGTATTCCAGCCAGTGCCCCAACAGACACCCACATCTTTCTTTTTTAAATTAATTTATTTTTTCAACATCTTTATTGGAGTATAATTGCTTTACAAGGGTGTGTTAGTTTCTACTTTATAACAAAGTGAATCAGCTATACATATACATATATCCCCATATCTCTTCCCTCTTGCATCTCCCTCCCTCCCTCCCACCTTCCCTATCCCACCCCTCTAGGTGGTCACAAAGCACCCAGCTGATCTCCCTGTGCTATGGGGCTGCTTCCCACTAGCTATCGGTTTTACATGTGGTAGTGTATATATGTCCATGCCACTCTCTCACTTTGTCCCAGCTTACCCTTCCCCCTCCCCGTGTCCTCAAGTCCATTCTCTATGTTTGCATCTTTATTCCACTTCTGCCCCTAGGTTCGTCAGAACCTTTTTTTTTTTTTTTAGATTCCATATATATGTGTTAGCACATGGTATTTGTTTTTCTCTTTCTGATTTACTTCACTCTGTATGACAGACTCTAGGACCATCCACCTCACTACAAATAACTCAATTTCGTTTCTTTTTATGGCTGAGCAATATTCCATTGTATATATGTGGCGCATCTTCTTTATCCATTCATCTGTCAACGGACACTTAGGTTGCCTCCATGTCCTGCTATTGTAAATAGAGCTGCAATGAACATTGTGGTACATGACTCGTTTTGAATTATGGCTTTCTCAGGGTATATGCCCAATAGTCGGATTGCTGGGTCGTATGGTAGTTCTACTTTTAGCTTTTTAAGGAACCTCCATACTGTTCTCCATAGTGGCCGTATCAATTTACATTCCCACAAACAGTGCAAGTGGGTTCCCTTTTCTCCACACCCTCTCCAGCATTTA
Source organism: Neophocaena asiaeorientalis asiaeorientalis (assembly GCF_003031525.2). Classification (NCBI taxonomy): domain Eukaryota; kingdom Metazoa; phylum Chordata; class Mammalia; order Artiodactyla; family Phocoenidae; genus Neophocaena; species Neophocaena asiaeorientalis. Next base: position 2,666,579 of record NW_020173922.1, on the reverse strand, counting down.
TTGTTTGTAGATATTTTGATGATGGTCATTCTGACCGGTGTGAGGTGATACCTCATTGTAGTTGGCTTTTTTTGTTTGTTTGTTTATTTGTTTTTTGCAGTACACGGGCCTCTCACTGCTGTGGCCTCTCCCATTGCAGAGCACAGGCTCCAGATGCACAGGCTCAGCACCATGGCCCATGGGCCCAGCCACTCCGTGGCCTGTGAGGACTTCCTGGACCAGGGCACAAACCCGTGTCCCCTGCATCGGCAGGTGGACTCTCAACCACTGTGCCACCAGGGAAGGCCCTACACATTGTAGTTTTGATTTGCATTTCTCTAATGATTAATGATGTTGAGCATTCTTTCATGTGTTTGTTGGCAGTCTGTATATCTCCTTTGGAGAAATGTCTATTTAGGTCTTCTGCATAGTTTTGGATTGGGTTGTTTGTTTTTTTGATACTGAGTTGCATGAGCTGCTTGTAAATTTTAGAGATTAATCCTTTGTCAGTTGCTTCATTTGCAAATATTTTCTCCCATTCTGAGGGTTGTCTTTTCGTCTTGTTTATGGTTTCCTTTGCTGTGCAAAAGCTTTTAAGTTTCAATAGGTCCCCTTTGTTTATTTTTGTTTTTATTTCCCTTTCTCTAGGAGGTGGGTCAAAAAGGATCTTGCTGTGATTTATAGAGTGTTATACAGTGTCATAGAGTGTTCTTCCTATGTTTTCCTCTAAGAGTTTGATAGTGTCTGGCCTTACATTTAGGTCTTCAATCCATTTTGAGTTTATTTTTGTGTATGGTGTTAGGGAGTGTTCTAATTTCATTCTTTTACATGTAAGCTGTCCAGTTTTTCTAGCACCACTTATTGAAGAGGCTATCTTTTCTTCATTGTATATGCTTGCATGCTTTATCAAAAATAAGGTGACCATATGTGCATGGGTTTATCACTGGGCTTTCTATCCTGTTCCATTTATCTATATTTCTGTTTTTGTGCTAGTGCCATACTGTCTCGATTGCTGTAGCTTTGTAGTATAGTCTGAAGTCATGGAGCCTGATTCCTCCAGCTCCATTTTTCTTTCTCAAGATTGCTTTGACTATTCAAGTTCTTTTGTGTTTCCAAACAAACTGTGAATTTTTTTGTTCTAGTTCTGTGAAAAATGCCATTGGTAGTTTGATAGGGATTGCATTGAATCTGTAGATCCTTTGGGTAGTATAGTCATTTTCACAATGTTGATTTTTCCAATCCAAGAACATGGTATAATATTTCTCCATCTGTTTGTATCATCTTTAATTTCTTTCATCAGTGTCTTATAGTTTTCTGCATATAGGTCTTTTGTCTCCTTAGGTAGGTTCATTCCTAGGTATTTCGTTCTTTGTGTTTCAGTGGTAAATGGGAGTGTTTCCTTAATTTCACTTTCAGGTTTTCCATCATTAGTGTACAGGAATGCAGGAGATTTCCCTGCATTAATTTTGTATCCTGCCAAATTCATTGATTAGCTCTAGTAGTTTTCTGGTAGCACCTTTAGGATTCTCTCTGTATAGTATCATGTCATCTGCAAACAGTGACAGCTTTACTTCTTTTCCGATTTGGATTCCTTTTATTTCTTTTTCTTCTCTGATTGCTGTGGCAAAAATTTCCAAAACTATGTTGAGTAATAGTGGTGAGAGTGGGCAACCTTGTCTTGTTCCTGATCTTAGTGGAAATGGTTTCAGTTTTTCACCATTGAGGATGATGTTGGCTGTGGGCTTGTCCTATATGGCCTTTATTATGTAGAGGTAAGTTCCCTCTCTGCCTGCTTTATGGAGAGTTTTTATCACACATGGGTGTTGAATTTTGTCGAAAGCTTTCTCTGCATCTTGAGATGATCATATAGTTTTCCTCCTTCTATTTGTTAATATGGTGTATTACATTGATTGATTTGCGTATATTGAAGAATGCTTGCATCCCTGGGATAAACCCTACTTGATCATGGTGTATAATCCTTTTAATGTGCTGTTGGATTCTGTTTGCTAGTATTCTATTGAGGATTTTTGCATCTATGTTCATCAGTGATATTGGCTTGTAGTTTTCTTTCTTTGTTACATCCTTGTCTGGTTTTGGTATCAAGGTGACAGTGGCCTCGTAGATTGAGTTTGGGAGTGTTCCTCCCTCTGCTATATTTTGGAAGAGTTTGAGAAGGGTAGGTGTTACCTCTTCTCTAAATGTTTGATAGAATTCGCCTGTGAAGCCACTGGGTCCTGGGCTTTTGTTTCTTGGAGGATTTTAAATCACCGTTTCGATTTCAGTGCTTGTGATTGGTCTGTTCATATTTTCTGTTTCTTCCTGGTTCAGTCTCGGACAGTTGTGCTTTTCTAAGAATTTGTCCATTTCTTCCAGTTTGTCCATTTTCTTGGCATACAGTTGCTTGTAGTAATCTCTCATGATCCTTTGTATTTCTGCAGTGTCAGTTGTTACTTCTTCTTTTTCATTTCTAATTCTGTTGATTTGAGTCTTCTCCCTTTTTTTCTTGATGAATCTGGCTAATGGGTTATCAATTTTGTTTATCTTCTCAAAGAACCAGGTTTTAGTTTTATTGATCTTTGCTATCGTTTCCTTCATTTCTTTTTCATTTCTTTCTGATCTGATCTTCATGATTTCTTTCCTTCTGCTAACTTCGGGGTTTTTTTGTTCTTCTTTCTCTAATTGCTTTAGGTGTAAGGTTAGGTTGTTTATTTGAGATGTTTCATGTTTCTTAAGGTAGGATTGTATTGCTATAAACTTCCCTCTTAGAACTGCTTTTGCTGCATCCCATAGGTTTCAGGTGGTTGTGTTTTCACTCATTTGTTTCTAGGTATTTTTTGATTTCCTCTTTGACTTCTTCAGTGGTCTGTTCGTTAAGTTGTGTATGGTTTAGCCTCCATGTGTCTGTAGTTTTTACAGATATTTTCTGTAATTGATATCTAGTCTCATAGTGTTGTGGTTGGAAAAGCTACTTGATATGATTTCAGTTTTCTTAAATTTACCAAATCTTGATTTGTGACCCAAGATATGTTCTATCCTGGAGAATGTTCCATGAGCACTTGAGAAGAAAGTGTATTCTGTTGTTTTTGAATGGAATGTCCTATAAATATCACTTAAGTCCATCTTGTTTAATAGGTCATTTAAAGCTTTTGTTTCATTATTTATTTTCATTTTGGATGACCTGTCCACTGGTGAAAGTGGATTGTTAAACTTCCCTACTTCGATTGTGTTACTGCCGATTTCCCCGTTTATGGCTGTTAGCATTTGCCTTATGTTTTGAGGTGCTCCTATGTTGGGTGCAGAAATATTTACAATTGTTATATCTTCTTCTTGGATTGATCCCTTGATCATTATGTAGTGTCCTTCTTTGTCTCTTGTAATGGTCTTTGTTTTAAAGTCTGTTTTGTCTGATATGTGAATTGCTATTCCAGCTTTCTTTTGATTTCAATTTGCATGGAATATCTTTTCCAATCCTCTCACTTACAGTCTGTATATGTCCCTAGGTCTGAAGTGGATCTCTTGTAGACAGCATATATATGGGTCTTGTTTGTGTATCCATTCAGCCAGGCTATGTCTTTTGGTTGGAGCATTTAATCCATTTACATTTAAGGTAATTATCGATATGTATGTTCCTATTACGATTTTCCTAATTGTTTTGGGTTTGTTATTGTAGGTCTTTTCCTTCTCTTGTGTTTCCTGTCTGGAGAAGTTCCTTTAGCCTTTGTTCTATAGTTGGTGTGGTGGTGCTGATTTATCTTAGCTTTTGCTTGTCTGTAAAGGGTTTAATTTCTCCATCAAATCTGAATGAGATCCTTGCTGGGTAGAGTAATCTTGGTTGTAGGTTTTTCCGGTTCATCACTTTAAATAAATATGTCCTGCCACTCCCTTTTGGCTTGCAGAGTTTCTGCTGAAAGATCAGCTGTTAACCTTATGGGGACTCCTTTGTATGTTATTTGGTTTTTTTCCCCTTTGTGCTTTTAATATTTTTTCCTTGTATTTAATTTTTGATAGTTTGATTAATACGTGTCTTGGCATGTTTCTCTTTGGATTTATCCTGTGTGGGACTCTGTGTGCTTCCTGGACTTGATTAACCATTTCCTTTCCCATATTAGGGAAGTTTTCAACTATAATCTCTTGAAATATTTTCTCAGTCCCTTTCTTTTTGTCTTATTCTTCTGGGACCTAATTCGAGTGTTGGTGCGTTTAATGTTGTCCCAGAGGTCTCTGAGAGTGTCCTCAATTCTTTTCATTCTTTTTTCTTTATTCTGCTTTGCAGTCATTATTTCCACTATTTTATCTTCCAGGTCACTTATTTATTCTTCTGCCTCAGTTATTCTGCTGTTGATTCCTTCTAGAGAAATTTAAATTTCATTTATTGTGTTGTTCATCATTGTTTCTTTGTTCTTTAGTTCTTCTGGGTTCTTGTTAAATGTTTCTTGTATTTTCTCCATTCTATTTCCAACATTTTGGGTCATCTTTACTATCATTATTCTGAATTCTTTTTCAGGTAGACTGCCTATTTCCTCTTCGTTTGTTTGGTCTTTTGGGTTTTCACCTTGCTCCTTCATCTGCTGTGTGTTTCTCTGTCTTCTCATTTTGCTTAACTTACTGTGTTTGGGGTCTCCGTTTTGCAGGCTGCAGGTTCATAGTTCCCCTTGTTTTTGTTGTCTGCCCCCAGTGGCTAAGGTTGGTTCAGTGGGTTGTGTATGCTTTCTAGTGGAGGGGACTAGTGCCTGTGTTCTGGTGGATGAGGTTGGATCTTGTCTTTCTGGTGGGCAGGTCTGCGTCTGGTGGTGTGTTTTGGGGTGTCTGTGGCCTTATGATTTTAGGCAGCCTCTCTGGGAATGGGTGGGGTTGTGTTCCTGTCTTGCTAGTTGTTTGGCATAGGGTGTCCAGCATGCTAGCTTGCTGGTCATTGTGTTGCACTGGGTCTTGGCGCTGAGATGGAGATCTCTGGGAGGTTTTTGTCCTTCAATATTACATGGAGCTCGGAGGTCTCTGGTGGACCAGTGTCCTGAAGTCAGCTCTCCCACCTCAGAGGCACAGCCCTGATGTCCGGCCGGAGAACCAAGACCCTGTCATCCACACAGCTCAGAATAAAAGGGAGAAAAATAGAAAGAAAGAACAAAAAATAAAATAAAATAAAAGTTATTAAAATAAAAAATAATTATTAAACATACAAAAATTAAATTAAAAAAGTAAAAGAAAGAAAGAAGAGAGCAACCAAACAAAAAAATAAATCAACCAATGATAACAAGTGCTATAAACTATGCTAAAGGCTAAAAACTATACTAAAAAAGCAAACAACAACAAAAAAATACATGGACAGACAGAACCTAGGACAAATGGTAAAAGCAAAGCTGTACAGACAATATCACACACAGAAGCATACAGATATACACTCACAAAAAGAGAAAAGGGGAAAATATATATATATCATTGCTCCCAAAGTCCACCTCCTCAATTTGGGATGATTCGTTATCTATTCAGGTATTCCAGCTATTCAGGGTACATCAAGTTGATTGTGGGCATTTAATCCACTGGTCTGGATGATGCTGGGTGAAATTTTCCTTTCTCTTTGTTTGCACAGCTCCTGGGGTTCGGCTTTGGATTTGGCCCCGCCTCTGTGTGTAGGTTGCGGGAGGGCGTCTGTTCTTCGCACAGACAGGATGAGGTTAAAAGAGCCGCTGATCTGGGGGCTCTGGCTCACTCAGGCCGGAGGGGAGGGAGGGGTACAGAGTGTGGGACGAGCCTGCAGCGGCTTCGGCCGGCGTGACGTTGCACCAGCCTGAAGCGCGCCGTGCGTTCTCCCAGGGAAGTTGTCCCTGGATCACGGGACCCTGGCAGTGGTGGGCTGCACAGGCTCCCGGGAGGGGCAGGTGTGAACAGTTACCTGTGCTCGCACACAGGCTTCTTGGTGGCGGCAGCAGTGGCCTTAGCGTCTCATGCCCATCTCTGGGGTCTGCGCTGATAGCCGTGGCTCATGCCCGTCTCTGGAGCTCCTTTAAGCAGCGCTCTTAATCCCCTCTCCTCGCGCACCAGGAAACAAAGAGGGAAGAAAAAGTCTCTTGCCTCTTCGGCAGCTCCAGACCTTTTCCGGGACTCCCTCCTGGCTAGCTGTGATGCACTAACCCCTGCAGGCTGTGTTCACGCCGCCAACCCCAGTGCTCTGCCTGCGCTCCCACCAAAGCCCGAGCCTCAGCTCGCAGCCCCGCCCGCCCTGGCGGGCGAGCAGACAAGCCTCTCGGGCTGGTAAGTGCTGATCGGCACCGATCCTCTGTGCGGAAATCTCTCCGCTTTGCCCTCTGCACCCCTGTTGCTGTGCTCTCCTCCGTGGCTTCTAAGCTTCCACCCCCCCATCACCCGCAGTCTCTGCCTGCGAAGGGGCTTCTAGTGTGTGGAAACCTTTCCTCCTTCACGGCTCCCTCCCACTGGTGCAGGTCCCGTCCCTATTCATTTGTCTCTGTTTTTTCTTTTGCCCTACCCAGGTACATGGGGAGTTTCTTGCATTCTGGGAGGTCTGAGGTCTTCTGCCAGCGTTCAGTAGGTGTTCTGTAGGAGTTGTTCCACGTGTGCATGTATTTCTGATGTATTTGTGGGGAGGAAGGTGATCTCCACGTCTTACTCTTCCGCCATCTTGAAGCTCCTCCCACCCACATCTTTAGAGCATGCTTGTGGTTGGATTCTGAATTGGCTTTTCTAGAAGTTATGCATTTATCCAGAGTGTAGATGGTCTAAGGACCAAATATCCCCAGTTAGTGCTTGGCACCCTTGAGGGAAGCTCTGGTTAAATGGAAAATGCTGAGATTTCAGAGCCCCTTCTCAGAAAGAAGGTAGATTTAGTCCAGCATTGCCGGTTGTCTCCTTTGGTGTTTAGTCTGGTACTCAGCAGTGCTGAGTCAAAAGTAGGCCGTATCACGGCATCTGAGGAGGCTCCATCCCTACCTGGCAGGGGCTGGGAAGATTCAGGTAGGGATCCCAGACTGCTTTGGGAGCCCCTGAGAACTGAGGAAGGGACATTTAATGGCCGACCTAGAGCCCAGCATGCCTTCCCCAAGCAAACGTTTCTGTTTGTATTATGACCTTATTATGAAGGCATCGCCTCCTTCCTGCTGAGTGTGTTCCCATTGACAGTGGGAGTGTGGGTCCCATCAGGAGCTAATGTAGACGTTCCCAGTCAGGATGCCTGCAGAGCCTTGGATGGGCTGCAGTGGCAGCCACAGATGAGAAGTCCATCACAGACATGCTTGCTTGTAGCTCTGGATCACATGCATTAAGCTATGAGTAATGTGATTATTTATACTTTTGCATGGAGCAGTGGCTGCTGCTTTTCCAAAGCAGCCATTACCCAGATTTGATTTCTTAAAAATTTCTGTAGGGTCAGGATGGCAGTATCACAAATATACTAATCCAGAGGAAGCTAGTGTTATTTATTTATTTAAATTCTTTTATCAGCTTACAGCAGCGGATGTACTGAGGTCAGTTAAAAAAAGCAGTGACTGGTCTTCCCTGGTAGCGCAGTGGTTGAGAATCCACCTGCCAATGTAGGGGACATGGGTTCGAGCCCTGGTCTGGGAAGATCCCACATGCCACGGAGCAACTAATAAGCCCGTGTACCATAACTACTGAGCCTGCGCTCTAGAGCCTGCGAGCCACAACTACTGAAGCCCGCGTGCCTAGAGTCCGTGCTCAGCAGGAGAAGCCACAGCAATGAGAAGACCGTACACCGCAACGAAGAGTGGCCCCCGCTCGCCGCAACTAGAGAAAGCCTGCGTGCTGCAACGAAGACCCAACGCAGCCATAAATAAATAAATAGATAGATAGATAGATAGCAGTGACCATGTTTGGATATTTGGTGCATACTACATGCTGGACATTTTGCATCTATGTCCCAAGTAATCCTCCCAGTAATCCTAGTAGAGTGGGCACCATAGCCTTCATTTTACAGATGAAGAAACTGAAGCTCGAAAAGGTTGGAATGTTTACCCAGAATCACTTAGGCAGTGACAGTGGACATCAAGAGGAGTTACCAGTTAAGAAACTGCCATAGGCTTTTATGTTTGTTCATGTTTCAGATCCAGAAGCAGAACTATTGATTTCAGCTCCAAGCTGGGTTAAGAGCCGAGTTTTGTTAAAAGAGAGGTGTGTGAAACAGACATATGAGGCTTTGATGGGCAACACCAGAATAACCCATGCAGTGTTGTTCCCACATAATTCCAGCAGGCAGCCCTGACAAGGTATCTCCTATTCTAGCTGTGATTTACGTATCCTGCTGGTGAATCAGATGAGGCATCTGAGCATTGGATGCCTTATTAAATTGAGCCACAGTTTGGGTTTGTTGCAGGAGCTGTCACCGCCTTGTGGGTAAATGTATGATTTCTACTGTGAGCTTTGGGTCCTTCTCCTACCTGTTTTTGGCAGGGGCCATGGGCTGTGTGCTGGTGAGTGAGCTGAAGGTCACACCCTGCTTATTCCAGATCTTTCGTTCCTTAATAGGGTGCCAGGACAAAAGGAATAAATGAATGCTTACCCTATGTGCCAGCCCAGAGACAGGGTAATTAGAAGGGCTTGTGATTCCATTCAGCTGCCTGGAAAGGTTCCTAGTCATTGTTCTAGGTCATGGCCCAAGCGGTTCTTCCTTCTTATTCCCCATGTCTGGGCTGTGAGTACAGCTCTCAGTCTAATCTTTTGGTGCACGTAGATCTTATAGTGCTGTGTGAATTCATTTAGAAATGATTTTACCTCTCTGGCTAGAGTTGCCCCAACCGTGATGTTAGGGTAATGCTGTCTTCATTTTCCCTATCCCATAGAACTTTGAAGGAATGAATGAATGAAGAATGGGTAAATGGATCAATGAGGAGACAACATACAAACACATGAAGTAATACAGGTTATTTATTTTTTACATCTTTATTGGAGTATAATTGCTTTACAATGGTGTGTTAGTTTCTGCTTTATAACAAAGTGAATCAGTTATACATATACATATGTTCCCATATCTCTTCCCTCTTGCATCTCCCTCCCTCCCACCCTCCCTATCCCACCCCTCTAGGTGGTCACAAAGCACCCAGCTGATCTCCCTGTGCTATGCGGCTGCTTCCCACTAGCTATCTATTTTATGTTTGGTAGTGTATATATGTCCATGCCTCTCTCTCGCTTTGTCACAGCTTACCCTTCCCCATCCCCATATCCTCAAGTCCATTCTCTAGTAGGTCTGTGTCTTTATTCCTGTCTTACCCCTAGGTTCTTCATGACGTTTTTTTCTTAAATTCCATATATATGTGTTAGCATACGGTATTTGCCTTTCTCTGCCTGACTTACTTCACTCTGTATGACAGACTCTAGGTCTGTCCACCTCATTACAAATAGCTCAATTTCGTTTCTTTTTATGGCTAAGTAATATTCCATTGTATATGTGTGCATCCATCATCAGATGAATGGATAAAGAAGGTGTGGTACAGGTTATTTTTTAATTGAAAAATAATAAAGTGGAAGCAGGAAGAAAACTCTTATATTCCTCCAGCCATTGATAACCATTTTGACTTTTCTCTACTTCTTTTTTTGTGTTTTTTTCTTCTTATGGTGAATCATGGGCACTCTTTAAGGACAGTTGAGATACCTAGAAAATGTGACCATGCAACTGGCTAAATGAGAAGATCGATTTTAATGAGCGGGACCCAGCGCTGCTTCATGCTTGTTGGTGGTCATGGCTGCCCCTTCTTTCTTCCCAGGCCTCTGAGGGGTGGGCTCTGGGCATGGGGAGGGTGTGGTTATCGAGTGGAAGAGATAGTTACATTGCATCGTTGGTCCTTTTTATTGCTTCTTGGTTTCTTTCTTCCCATGTTTTTGTATGTGACTTTCTAGGAGTCTCCACCTTACACAAGAAGGTAATTTAGCTAAAGAATTAGATCTTGGAAATTTTTTTCAAAAGTTCTCTCTGAGTAGCATCATGTGAAAAAACCCAACTGGACTCTTTCTTTAACGCTCATAAGTTATTTAATAGGAAAGGGATTTTAAAGATCTAGGGCATAACTACTCTTTGTGTTCTTGCTGGGCTCTTAAAATTTGGAAGCAGAAATAAAACTCAAAGACAAAGCAGCTTCTTGCTTTGGTCTTCCTTGGATTCTTCCAGTACACGGTAGTCCTTGCTAGTCCGAAAATTGCTTCCACTTTATTTACACAGAGCTGTCAGGCGTATTTGATTTATTGTCTGACATATTTAGAATCATTGAATTTTAGGGCTGGAAGGGACCTGCATTGTTATTAACATTCCTCTTATTTTCCAAATAATAAATTAAAAGAAAGCGTAAAACTAAAAATATTACATGGCTTCTGCTGGCTGAGTACTCTTTCACAAGAAATAAATATGTCCTTATTGATGTGTGTTTTGTTACCATATAAATGGTGTAACCTGATAATTTTGCCCTGGAGCGTTTTGACTTTAAAAGATGGGTAAAAGGGAACCCTGGTTCCCTACCACTGTCCCCTGCAAACAAGAGTGGAACCTTTCAAAGGCTCGGTGAGAGCAAGAGGCCCTTAATTGTTATCACTGACTGCGGGTGGGGAGGGGGCACCTCCAGGGTCTTGGTTCCCAGAGCATGGTCACGTGGCATGGCCTTTGTTCTCAGGGATCTCACCTCCAAAGGGAGAGATGTTTATTTACTAAAGGAAGGTGGAGCAAGCTGGCAGTGTGTCTCTGCAGGACAGAGAGAGCGACAGGCACAGAGACTAGGTGGTTGCAGTTGTGGCCCATATGACTTACACATGTTCGTAACAGGTGGCATGGGGACGCTTGCTGCTTGGAAGGGCCAGGATGTGAGCTGGCTCTTGTCCCTGGGGTGGCATGCCATGGGTCAGTGCGTCTTCTCTAGACATAGTGTCATTGCTCAGCCTTCCAGCTGGAGTGGACGGATCACAGTGATGCCAGTGACCGGCCACAGCAGCTACAGGATTTCTGGTTGCAGAGCAGATGGCAGACCTAGTGGTGTGGCCGTGGTGGGTTGGAGACCCTGGGCAGAGCCGGCAGATGTCTCCCATTGTCCTGTCTCTGTGGCTGCACCTGGGCTCAGGCTTCCTCTCCTGTTGCCTGAGCTGAGGGCTGCTGCAGCAAAGAGTCCTGCTCATCGCAACTGCTGGCTCCTTGTCCCACCTACTCCACGTTCCCTGCCTGGAAAACTCCTTGTCCGTCCAGACCCAGCGTAAGTCCCAGTGCTTCAGTAGAGTCAGTCCTGGTTCCCTGGAATCGTTGGTGGCTTCCTCCTCTGTGTTCTGTAGCTATTTTCTTTTCATAATGAGCACATTGCCTGGTACTATTATGCCTTCATCTGCTGACATTTCTGGTTCCCTTTCCCCTGGCCAGACTGTGGGCTTCTGAGGGTAAGGGCTGGGTGTTCTTCGTGTCTGTTTTCTGGCACAAAGGCAGATGTGCAGCAAATGCTGTAGGTGATAATTGTGCTCACGTAGAATGAACTTCTTCACTGGTGTCCTTGCTTTCAGTTGGGCTCCTTCGGAAAGTACTGGTGTGATGGGATCCACCTTCAAGTCCGCCCACCTCCAAGTGGCTCCTTAGTGCCTGGAGATTAGGCGTGGATATCTCTTCAGGCACGGAGGTCCTCGAGCCTCCGCCCCCAACGTCCTTGCAGCTTCGACCTTGCTCTGTCTCTGTGGGTGCCCCAGGCCCTCACTGAACATGGACAGATTATGGAAACAGCCCTGGAGGGCAACAGGACAGCTAGATGTTCACAGAGTACACAGATCCCCATTAGTCAGGGACTCACGCACACTGATCTTGGTATGAGGACAGTTCTCTTATAGCTTCTCTGGACTCTCTGTCTTGTCATACGACGTAAGTACATCATCTACCTGTCCGAGTGGCCAGGTGAGCAAGTTCCCAAGTGTGGAGCCTGGCTGAAGTACTTTGGGATTGTTTCTCTAAGTCTCCTGAGTCTACCAGGCATCATCTATTTGGCAGTGCTGGGCGTGAGAGACTGGGTTACACCCATCATAGAGTTGCATAAGTGCTTGTTGAGTGAGAGGAAAATTAGCCCATCTGCATGGTCCAGGATTGGTTGGACCCAGCAGACTTTGGGAGTGTGGGTCCTATGGAGGGTTTTCAGTCAGTGTGAGAGGATTGTTCTACCCTCATGGCAAGCCCTAGTTATAGCAGTGGCTGTACCTCAGACAGGGCACACTCCGCCTTCCCTGTGGAAGCTTTGCCAGTGATCACAGAGGGAAATTGTGTCTTGGGAGTGTGGGTCTATTTGGCAGGCTTGTCTACCCTGGTGACCTCTTACCACGGGGGAAAGAAGTTCAGAAGTTGCAGATTTCAAATGAACCCTCTCAGATTCTGATGGTGACATTGTTGCTTTGAAGTGGACAAAAGACCTTGACCAGATTGATTTCTGGGGCTTTGGTAAGGAGCATCTGCTGTGTACATGGTCCAAGGGCCAGAGCTTCAGGATGCAGAGGAGGGCAGGCAGGGAGGCTGCTAGGATGCTTTTAGGGGCACAGTGAGGGAGTTTTTATTGCTAACTTTCCCAAATGTTCCTTCCAAGAGAAGAGGCTGAATGGTAGGGCTGGGAGGAACCGCAGCAGGCCTTGCTGTGCAGCTAATGAAAATTTCATGCAAAATCTGTGGTCATGGCTTCTCAGAGAGATGGGTGGTACCGAAGCCACCACGTCCTCTGTGCAGTGGCTTGATGTCGGCATTGAATGCTCCACTTTGAAGTGGGCCCCAGAGAGTGTGGTGGCAGACAGGTGTGGTGGCAGTGCTTGGTCCAGAGCCCACAAAGTGCTCCTCAGGGGGGCTTGTTCCTGAGGCTGCTGTCATCAGTGCTGCTGGCCACGATTCTGAAGCCCAGGGAACCATCTGGGGTACGGGGTGGTCAGGACATCCGGATGTCCTGACTGCTTTCTTGGGGCCAGGCACAGGACAGATGGACCTGCTGTCCAAGCTCACAAAGAACCGTGAGGCAGGTGTTTGAATCCCCCCTTTCACAGACGGGGAAGCTCAGGCTCAGATGTACTAAGGGTCAATGCAGTGGTAGAGGGAGCCTCTTGGGAGGCCTCAGGCCTCTGTGCTCATCTCCGTCCCTTGGCATCTCCTGCAACCATCGTGTTCCATCTCCAATAGGGAACAAGCCCCGTGTTGTCTCCCAGGGTCTCCAGTCTTCACATACCTCACTGGTCCTCCCTTCACATGGTGCCATTAACGCGGTGTGGAGCGGTTAGAGCATGAGCTTCGGAGTCGGGCAAAACTGAGTTCAAATCCTCCTGCTTCTCGCTAGCTGTGTGACCTTATATTGAAATGCGATCTCTCGAAGCTTGCTTTCCCAGCCATGTCATCGGGGTGCTGATTGTGCCTGCCTCACACGGTTATCATATGAGTTCAGTGAGCTAGAACACAGCTGGCTTGGACGGCGCCTGGCGCGTGGGGAACACTCGGAAAATGGTAGCTGCTGTTATTCCTATATGATGAACGTTAACGTTGCTATCAGTATCACTTGGATATTTTGGACTGGATTTCAACTTTTTCATTTCAACTTCACCTTGATGCAGGTCCTGAATCTTGCATCCGATTTATGCCAGCCGTGGTGAGCCAAGTCATGAAGTCTGTGTGTTCCTTGCGGTGACTTGGGGTGTTAGCAGATGTGGGGCGAGGCTGTCGGGCAGGGGTCCACCTGTCCTCCTTGGTCGATCCCTCCAAGGTCTTCTGCCGTCATCCCTGCTGGTGCCAGGTTCCCGTTACTGCCCCAGTTTAAGTTACACAAAGGGAGTTGCCCATTTCACTTTCCTTGGAAACCTCCAGGTCACGGAGCCTGAAGTTCTGAGTCAACGGGGAATTAATTGGGGAGTTGCAGCCCAAGACTCTGGTGTAAAAGAAGCAACAGAGATTGAATGGTTCTTTCTTCATAGGAGGTGCTCATTGAGTACCTGTCGCAAGATGGGCATGTGCTGGGCTCTGGAGGTGTGGAGGTGAAGATGTCCCACCCCTGGCCGTGGGGACTGCTGGCTGTGTGGTTGAGTGGCAGGAGAGCGGTCGGCCACTGCAGAGCGGTTGCGTCAGTGCTGTGTGTAGACCACACGGCTGAGACATCTCTGATGTGGAGGGATTGGGGACGGGGAGGTTCGCGCTCAAGGAGCATCGTCTAGTCTAAACTGGGATTTGATAGAGCAGCAAATGTTCATCAGAGAAGGGCGAGGAAGAGTATTTCAGGCACAAAAGGAGCAGCATGGGCAGAATTTCAGAGCTCGAAGGAAGCATGGCTGTTGCAGAACCAAGAAGTGGTTCTTGTGGGGCTGGAGCAAAGCGTGTGGGCTGGGGTGTGGCTGCAGGGGGACTGGAGGATTCAGCAGGGACTGTGCCTTGCAGGGCCCTGTATGCTGCTCCCGGGCTTGGCCTTTGCCTGGGAGCTGTGGGGAGCAACTCGAGTATTTGATACTGGGGGCTGATGAGGGCAGGCATCCCTTCAGAGGGTCCCCGTGGGAGCAGCATGGAGAACAGCCTGAGCAGGGTACAGGGAGTAGAGGCTGGCTGGGCACATGCTGGTGACCTGAGGGGCAGCTGGGGGGCCCGACTGAGGGAGAGGCTGTGGTTGCAGAGAGTGGGAGGTGTGACAGATCCAGGGAGGGAGGGGGCCTGGTTGATGCCTGAATGGCAGAGGGAGGGAAGAGGGACCAGTCCAGCCTGGATCCTGGCCTGGCCAGCAGAGCGCCCAGAGGTACCGTGTACTGAGCCCCAGAGGTGTTGAGGCCAGACCTGACAGTGGAAGGTGAATTTAACTCTGGAAAGCTCCGGAAGCTGGGGGAAGGGAGGCCTCTGATGGGCCGCACCGGGTTTGCTGTTTGTGGTGGACCTGATCGTCCCCTGGTCACCTTTCAGTCACTGTGATTGAATCAGTGTGTGGCTTCCTTTAGCCAATGGGGGCTACTCATTAGAATCCTCTGAGGAACTTTAAATGTCCCATTGTGGAGGCCATGGCGCAGACCACCGAATCAGCATCTCCTAGGTGGTGCCAGGCATCAGTGTCTAGAAAGGTCCTCCGTGACCCCAGTGGTCAGTCAAGGATGAGAACCACTGCTTTCCAGTGCCTGCGGTTGGCACCTCCCGTGCAGGGTGGGTGGGGAGGAAGGGGTGTGGTGATAGTTCATAGCCAGTGTTGTATACTCCAAAAGGCAGCATCTGGATGTTGATGGAGGCCTGCCAGCCTCGGGGGTGGTAAGAGTGGCATTCTCAGAAAGATAGAGGGACCTAATGAATTTGGAGTTCGTGATACTCGGACAGGGCTGGGCCTTAGGCAAGTACAGTTTGTATTTTCTGTAAAGTAAAGGTTTACATGCTCCAAGACGGCAAGGGTCTTACTTGGTGTGTCAATGAGGTGGACCTTTTCACGGTTCCTTCCTCTGTTTTCTACGTGTCAGTTAATGATTATGCAGTAATGTTACCTGTTCAGAGCAGGTCCAGTCCACTTAACGGGATATAGTGAGTCAAAATTGAAACTTAAATTGACTTAGAACTATACGATGTGTAATTGCTAACAATGGTTCAAAACACCTCACTGGTTATACAGACAGCTCTATGGTGTAAGTAATATCTTTTCTTAATAGACAGGGTGACTGAATCTTAGAGAATGGGTGCCTGACCTTTAAACAGCGATGTGCTTGCAACTCATGCTTTCATATTTCATTGCATTTTTTCTAAGTCACTCTTCATTCATAAGACTAATAAAATTGCATGCGTTTGAAATATTTCATAATTATCGTTCCCAAGTACAATTGATCTCCCTTCATTTGGGCCTATTTGGTGAGAGTCAAATGCACAAGTCACATTACTGAAATTTTAAGCATGTCATTGTTTCTATAAAGCCTGTTTCTCTCAATGTTTTTGAGACATCTCAATATTATAAACCTCTGGACATGGACACAAAAGTGTACTTTTTTATTTATTGAGTCCTTCTTTGTGCCTGGTAATATGCCAGTCACTTTGCCACATTGTTGTGAATCATGGTGACCCAGCCTCCAAGGCAGGTGCAGTGGTCTTGCTTTGTGGATCAAGGGACTGCATCTCAGAAGCTGAGGGGTTTGTGCAAGGCCAGCTGGCTGGTGAGTGTTCAAGGCAGGATTTGAACCTGTATCTGCTTCAGAACCTGTCCTGTTCATAGTGTCTCCTCTGTCTTTGACACCATAGCCCCTGCCTGCTTCACTCCCATCTGACATTCAGAAGCCTGCTCCTGGCTAGCTCAGGTATTTTGATCATTTTGCTAACGAGGTCAAGGGTGTGGGTGGCTTTGCGTCTGGGGAGACGCCCTTTGTCTTGGTCAGAGTACAAATGCAGCATCGTAGGTCCATTTGTATTCCCAGAAGAAGCAGCCAGATATAGGGCACACTTTCTGGAATGGACCTCAGACTCAGCTTTTCTCTTTGAGAGAAGCCCAAATCAGCCGTCACTCCCCCTGACCCCAGCTTGGATGGACAGAAATGGACAGGCAGACAGTCCTGAGGAAGGGGACTTTGTGGCAGTTATAATCCTTTAATCACCCGAGCGGCCATGACAGTCCTATTCATTTCACATCCCAAGACCATAAATCCACGTCTTTCTCAGGTTTTAGACCCCTTCAAGCTATTCTGGAGCTGCAAGGCAAAAGAATTTCTTTGCAGAAATGTAGAAGGTCTTTTATTCTTGCTGTCTGATGTCATATCGGGACTTTTATTGAATTTCACCCTTTGGACCAGTGTCATAGGAAATTAATCATTTGAAATTCTCAAAGATAATAATCATGCCTGTGTATTTGGGTTTAATCATGATTTTGCTATTTGTCCTACAGTAATGACACAGATCACCAGAGGACCCTCTGATTTCCCTGTGCTTCACTTATTCTACTGAGAACCTAATGTTCTTTTCATGAACTTAGTGAACAAGGGGACCTTTTCAAGGGAGTGATGGTCGGGAAAATGTCTGCCTGTGACCTTTCTAATGTTATGATAATTTGAAATTTTGATGCAATTATCGAAAATGTTTACATTCCTTCCTATCGTTTGATGTGATTCTTTTATTTTTTTCTCATTTATAATGCTTTCGTACTCAGGAAGTTGAGGTAGGTTTTTGATTTTTCTACTGTGTGTAGACATAGCATCAAAATAGTTGCCAAGCAAAATGTAAATTTCACTCTAAATCCTAAATCTCAGTGGTAAATATTTGTTTGAGTTCAGTGAAACAGGAGCACACACATTTATTTTTCATGGGTATGTCCAGGGGATGCAATTTATCAAATGCATAGAAACAGTCCATTTACTGCTTTATCTTTTCTCATTAGTTACAGTACAAGTATGATTGTCAGTTACTATCTGTGTTTTACTGGTGGGTTATTTATTGAAAGAGCAGAGCAACTGACATTGTTATTTTCTAAATCATTTTGTCTGAGGCCTGCAGGACTTTATACCAAATGTCAGACCAATTTATCAAAGAATCAGTCTATTCAGGAAGAACGTGATTTAGAGTGTCTGTATAAACCTACACCCACCTGTCCTTACGTGCACGCCAGGAACAGTTATGGGCATTTCACAGGGATACGGAGATGTTAAAGCTGGAACAGCTTACTTAAATCATATACAGTTTGGCCAGGACTTACTGTGTACTGTTGAGTGTTGCCCTGGGGGAATGTGCAGGTGAGTAAGACCCATCCCTGTTCAGAAGTAGCCTGGGCCCAGGTGTGTGTGTGTGCTATGTGCCAATGGAAGATGTATTAATGGCCCAGCTTCCAGTCCCTGGTGTGCAGAGTTCGCATGAGTGGGGTCTGTGGAGTGATGGGGGGTGGGCGGGGGACCTCAAGTCACTGTCCAAGCTGGGCTGGTTGGTCCATCGCTTCATTCAGAAGGATTGTCACTGGGGCTCTTCACCAGGGGTGGGCAGGACAGGCCTGATGGAGAGGAGACCGATAGCACGTTGCTTGCCCAGAGATGGGACTGGAAATAGCTCAGAGGTAAGGTGGTGTCTGGGAAGCTACTTCCTTCCCAATAGATGGAATGTTTTGTGTTTCTCAACAGCGTGATTAGTAGGGGCTTCCGCTGCGCACAAATTGAAATTACAGGAAACTTTCACATTATACAGCTGATGCACTTACATAATGTCACCTGGAAATCTCACATTTCCAATGACTTCTGTTATCATTTCAGAGATGCTTTTCCCACCTGCCAGCCACCCCTCCTTCCTGTTCTCCCCAGTCAGTTAGTGTGGAAAATAACTAGTTTGCACTGAGTCCTTTGGAGAGCAGTTTTCCTGTAGCCCCTTAACTAATCTCTTTGTGAATGTTTGGGGTTTGATAAAGTGGGATTAACCTCCATCTAGGATCTATAAACCTGGCTTTAGTCCACCTGGCCCTGCAGGGCAATGCTTCTCCTATTTCGTATTTACCTGCAGGGGGTCTTCAGATGACCCCAAGAGGCTGCCTGCCCTCAATTCACCTTACTTCCTTCTGTACATGTCTCCACTGCTCACTCCTGGTCGAGACAAATGAGGCTTCCATTTATTTTCTAGGCTGGTAATTTTTATTACCTCAGGTAATCTTCAGATGATACTTCAGTGTTCAAACAACTTAGCTAAAATATGTGTGAAGGAGAAATGATCTGTTCCATGAGAGCAAAGTGTCTTTGATCTGTAGTAGCTAAAGCTGTAAGGTCTATATAAATTACATCATCATCTTTGTAAGTGGGAGTAAAGCAGTTGGATCTCAAAAGTGGTTTCCATTTGATTGTGCCACTTCATCTCTTCCTCAGAGTTGCTTTGACATTCTTTGGAGCTGGAATCAGCATCTCTGGAAAGGCAACCCCCTGGGGAATAGTTGAGCTAAATTGCATCGGCCATGTGGGGGCTGTGGGACAGGGGAAGAAAAATTCAGGTTCCCAATCAAAATGGGCTAAACCCAGAGACTTTCCAATTCGTTATGACATCCATGATGAGGAGACTTAATCACTAAAATTATGGCAGGAATATTTTTGCATCATTTCATGGTAGGGAGGCTTAAAAGTTTTCTTGGAAGATGCATTATAGATCAGAATGTCCTTTGTTATGTATGTATATATACGTATTTTATTAACATGTCCTGATAAATATATCCTTATTAATATCTTTTATATATATAATATTTAATATGTGTTATATATGTATATATTTTAAAAAGATTTCGCTTCCCATGAATGTTTATCAAAACAGGGTATCTCTAAAGTAGTTGAAAAACCAGAGTTAAATTCCTTTGCACCAGCCACTGGGTGCCAATAATTTCACAGGATCCAGTATTGTGTTTAGTGGGATATTTATTTAGTGAAATGAATATGGTTTTACCTCTTTTGATCAGCGGTGGAGGGTTTAAAAAAATAATTGGGGCCATGATCACTCCCACGACTCTCCCTCCACCACCAGCACCACTCCCTTCTTCGTCATTCTAGACGTTATCATTTGTTGCTTTCTTACTGTGACCTGTATGCTTTTTTTTTATATGTAATTTTTATTGAAGTATGGTTGCTTTACAAGGTTGTGTTAGCCTCCACTGCACAACAAAGCAAATCAGCCATACACATACAGACATCCCCTCCCTTTTGGACTTCCTCCCATTTAGGTTACCACAGTGCATTAAGTAGAGCTCCCTATGCTATACAGTATGTTCCCATCAGTTGTCTATTTTATACATAGTATCAATAATGTATATGTGTCAATCCCAGTCTCCCAATTCCTCCCACCCCACCCCTTTCCCCCTTGATATCCATACATTTGTTCTCTACGTCTGTGTCTCTATTTCTGCTTTGCAAATAAGATCATCTATACCATTTTTCTAGATTCCACATATATGTGTTATTATACAATATTTGCTTTTCTCTTTCTGACTTACTTCACTCTGTATGACACTCTCTATCCATGCCTGTACAAATGACCCAATTTCATACCTTTTTATGGCTGAGTAATATTGCATTGTATATATATGTACTACCTCTTCTTTATCCATTCCTCTGTTGATGGACATTTAGGTATAATGACTTTTGATGTGTTTTTACTATGACTGTATGCTTACCTGGAATGTTTCATGATTTTGGACATAACTCAGTATGCTCAAATTTGAGAGTCTTTTTAAATTTATAGGTTCTTCCGGGTTTTAACAGTCCCTAAAGAGTTAGGTGATTTTCATTTTCGAAGTGGTATCATGAAATGGAATAAGCCCTTCCTCGTACGGTGAGAATCTAGAGGAAGACTGTTCTCTGCCCTGTCCAGCAGAGGCCTGATATAATTATCCTGTGCAGTATAGCCAATAAAATATACATGCATGGTAACACTGCCACCCTTCACCCTTCAGCCGGTAGAATGCACTAATAGGAGTTAGTGAATTTAATAAATAACTGTATCTAGGTCTGCGAACTTCTATTTAGGTGTATGTTTTAAGAATTAACTGTTGCTGAGGTCCTTGCAAGTCATTTTTAAAAGCTTCATCAGTAGAGATAAAATTACCCGTTAAGAGGCCAACACAGACAGATACACCTCGCCTGGCGAGTGTGATCTAGTATGTCCACCATGCCTTCCACCATAGTCTGAATTTTAACAGGCCACATCTTTATTGGGCCAGAAGGAAGATCAGAGGTGAGGGCTTTTCCAGTCCTGTGCTTTTCTGGTCTCTGGACCAGGCTCTGGGGTCCACGCAGCATAATGCACTTAGGTACCGGGCAGCACCTGGGTGGTGTGGGGCTGGCACACTGCTTCCCACGGTGGGATTTGCCACTGTGAGAAAGGAGGTAGAAGCGTCAACGGCACAGCAAGTCCTGGGTCTGTTTTAGGATAACCTAAAATATATGCTATATTTAAAAATTTTAGATAGAAAATAAGATAAAGGAAGATCTGGGCTGGCGCCCGTGGATGTTAAGCGCTGGAGAAATGACCAGCCAGTCGTCCTTAGTCCCTTGAGCACTGACTGTTAAGTGGGACTCAGGGGTGAGGTGAAGCTCTAGAAGGGCGTTCTTCTCGCTTTGGCTTTTTCCACGCGAGTTTGGATGGTATCAACTATGGTCCTTACCAGACGTTGCCCCAGAGGCAGAGTGGATTGATTGGCACAGGCCCAGCTGCTTGGACTGCCCATGTCTGCAGACCTGGCTGGTCCAGTGTGGAAGGCTGATCCGTGAACTCCGGCCGCTCATATTTGGACCTCGCTGCTGCAGTGACCGCTAAGTGGCCCGTGCTCAGTGGCCATCCCCCAAGTGGGCTCTGGTTCCTCTCTCTCAGCTGTAGCCACAGCGGTCACACCCAAGGTTGTCTGGGCTGCTAGCTCATTAGGTTCTGCTTTGGCACCCGCTTTCCTAAGGCAGGTCAAAAGCAATCAGATGCAGGGAAATCATTTTCCTTCCCCACTTGGCCTTGCTGGGCTAGAGGCTGTTTGAAGGACTCATTTTGCACAATGAGCTTTGACTCCGGTGTACCTTCACATGTGGGCAGCAGTTAGGCAGAATTATTACATGTGCAATGAGTTTTTAAATATTCTCATGCAGATAGCCACTTTTAGAGGTTTTATATTTAAAACCATGATTTTCCCCAAGAAATATGTAAAAATGGCAGTTATAGTTAGCCTGGAAATGTGGCAAGGTCCAGAAGAATGCTTCACATTCCATCCAAGTTATAACGTATGTTGAAATCACTAGGGAATATTCAGTTCTTGAGACCGGCTCAAACCTCACTTGGATATCAAAGAGAATGTGACATGTGAAATTAAAGCAAAGGAACTTGTCTTTGGCTCCAGTCCTTCCTTGTTAGACACACATCCTAAGCTTCCAAGGACTTCCATGTATTAGAACAGCATGTTCAAGTAGAAAATAGTTCCCATGATTTTAGATTGCGGTTGGGTGGTGCCATCCTCTGGATGTGCAGAGGGCACTGATGAACCACAGCTGGAAGGACAGAGGTTTTGTTGTTTTTTCTCCAGTGGTGAGGGTGAGTTCCTCCTGGGTTATCTCTTCTCTTGCCCTTGTGAACAGCAGAATGTCTGAGTCACTTGCTTGTATTTAGTGCTGAGTATATTGGCCATCAAAGCTGAGAAATCAAGTGGTAAATTTCCCAGCCATCATCCGGCTCTTAACTTAGAATCATTAACTCTGGCTGCCACATAATTCAAAAGACTAGGATTATATTTAAAATAATAAATGGAGAGAGATGTGGCAGAAGGATTCTTTTAAACTTTCTCAGTGATATTTCATGGTGTAGACCTCAGAGACTAACCGGATGGGTGAGACCTATTCCTAACCGGATGGGTGAGAAGACCAGTTATGCCATAAATTTAAAGCCAGAGCAAAGTGGGCCAATTCCTCAGAGTTAAAAATGATTTAATGCTGAATCCCCAGGATCCGGAGGAACCCGTCCATGTTTATTCATGCTCTGGAAAAATGGAATCACTGCCCAAGGAGCAATGTTCTGATTTTACTCTAAATCCAGTTTCCTAAAATCTATTTAAGGGCTTAGGTGAACGCAACCAGGATCTAATAAAGCCAGGTAATTGAATGACACAGAGGCCGATAAAATTCACAG
Source organism: Neophocaena asiaeorientalis asiaeorientalis (assembly GCF_003031525.2). Lineage (NCBI taxonomy): Eukaryota > Metazoa > Chordata > Mammalia > Artiodactyla > Phocoenidae > Neophocaena > Neophocaena asiaeorientalis. The sequence goes on along the minus strand of NW_020173922.1, from coordinate 2,644,054 downwards.
GAGATGGTGTCGGAGATAAACGGCCACAGGAGACGGCATGGCATGGACCATAGTTGAAACTAATTGTGCACTTTGATCTAAATGAACTTCCCTAGAAGAGGCGTCGAGGCCTCATTTTGGACAGCTTTCTGGAACTGCAGCCTGCAGGGTACCAGCTGAAAACACATCCAGCAGATCATTTGAGTATATGCAGGAAGAAATTAACTGCATGGGGGCACATGCCCTAAAAATGGTTGTGGAGGTGTTTTCCACGGGTGAGGCCTCTGCATGTTGCAGACGGTTGAGCTGAGCTGACAGAGTGGGTGTGCTCGGCCGCAGTGGGGTGGGTGAGCACTTACAGGGAGGAGAAAGAGTGGGCAATGGAGGTTTGGAAGGGAAGGGTTATTAGCAGTGGGGAAGAGGTTAATGTGACGATAGAGAAGTGAGGGACCTGGACCCTTGCACTTTCAAAGTAATGAAGTGTCTGGCCTCGGAGCATAAATCGAGGCAAGCTTCATGCAAGAAGGACATGGTTATGAACGAACCAGATTGGCCAGCCTTTGTGTTTTTATCTTTACACACCTGGGACACATGGTATTAAGCTGAATATATGCCTGTGGTTAATTCTCACATTTGAATGGCCCTCTGTTTTTAGGTTTGGGGAGTGTTAGAAAACTGGAATTGTGGGCCAGAATTACATGTCTTCGTGTAGGAGAAATGTTGACAGTTGAATTATCAGTGGTTACAAACACAGAGGCTTAATCCCAAGTGAGAACAGCTAGGCATCACCACTAGCGGTATAATTGATAGCAAATAAGTCTTGCACTTAGAAGGTGTCTCCGTTTATCTGTCAAACCAGGAAGAGCAGTGCTGTTTCCATATTAGGCTGAAATGTATTAACTCTTCCTAGTGTATAATCCATACAGTTTGAAAGACAAGAATTTAAAAAGTCAATTGATATTTTTGATTGCACGTGAATGCCTTGGAAAGATTTCTAAGCCCTTAGTGTTTTCCTTTGTGTTTTGGGAGGTGGGGGGAAAGGCAGCTTTTTATGCATTTATGTGAGAAGCTTCTTGAAATCTGACCTTTGTTTTCTGTTTTTTTTTCCTCATATAGGATGATTATTTCAGAAACTGGAATCCCAACAAGCCTTTTGACCAAGGTAAAGGATGCACTTTTTCTTGCTGTATATTCCATGGGAAATGCTGTCTCATTTTTCCTTCCTTGAATGCTGATTTACTCTTCTCTTAAAGGCCACCTAGCTGTCTTATTTTACTGACTTTTGTGGACTGAATTGACTGGGGTGATAGAAACTATTTTGATCAAATTGGTTATTTGTCTGAGATTGTCTAAGAGATTAAAAAATGTTTTTATTGAATTGACCACTATAATCATTGGTTGGTTTTGTTAGAGAACAAACACATAAAGAAACAAAATAGTAAAATGCTTATCAGACTAACCCGGTGGATTGTTGGGCTGAGTCCAATGATTTCATTCATGGAACAGACTGTGCCTGGAGACGCTGTCCAATTCACATGAGCCACAAAAATGAAGCTTTCTTGTCTAGAAATAGGCTAATCCCGGGAGGCTTTCAGGGGCGCTGATATTTCGTTTGTTAAATAACCTCATCATGTTTCTAAATAGAAGCTCGTTTCAGGGGCAGCTCACTGACCGCTTGGGTTTTAGCTTGGTCCTCAGAGGGCTCTTTCCACTCACACCAGCAAGCACAAAGCCAGGCTCCTGAAGGCCATTGTAAATCTCTGTCCTCCTGTGAGCTATTTAAGACACAGCGAGGACCTGCTGTGAATCACATCCCTGTTTCTATTGTTCCATGTGGGGCTGCTGTTGGCACAGACCCTGCTGCTGAAATGGTGGCAGATTGTACTTCAAGTATGTATATGCAATTAATGCTGCAACTCAGAGGGAAAATGTTACCCACCGAGTCTCAAAGGTTCACGCTTCTGAGAATCAGCTTCAGTTCTGTAGATTGAGTATTTGATGTGGTCACGATGGTCAACTTGACACAAAGAAGTCAAGGAAAGCATTGACGTGTAACACGATAGAAGGCGCCCCTTTCCGCTCTCTCCTCTGTCACTTTAATGGGTCACTCCAACCGGACTCTGGTTTTCTTGTAAGCAAAATTGGCATTAAAATTTTCGCATAGACATTTAGCGTATGCCCTCAAGTAGTGCAACACTTTGTTCATTCATACGTGCATGCATTCATTCATTCTCAAACATTTATTGACCTAGCACTCTGGAACAAGCACCAAGCCAGGTCCTGGGGATAAAACAGAAAACCTGTGGTGCCCATCCAGGAGGAGCTCAGAGTGGGGAATGGGGAAATAGCTCAGTGAACAATTGTGGTGGAAGATGTGTTAATGGCTATGATGCAGGTGTGTGCAGGTGAGACTATAGGTGGGAGACTTAGTGGGCATGCATGTGTGTGTTGTGGGCAGGTGCTAGGGGAGGCTTTCTTTTGGAGGCCCCGTCTGGGCTATACCTATGCCAGTGGGCTCCAAGGGCCTCACACTTCAGCAACTTTAAAAAAATTTTTTTTAATTTTAATTGAAATATAGTTGATTTACAATATTGTGTTAGTTTCAGGTGTACAGCAAAGTGATGAAGTTATACATAGGTATAAATTTTTTTTCCAGTTCTTTTCCATTATAGGTTATTACAAGATATTGAATATAGTTCCCTGTGCTATACAGTAAATCCTTGTTGTTTATCTATTTTATATACAGTGGCGTGCATCTGTGAATCCCATGCTCCTACTAATTTATCCCTTCCTCACCCTTTCCCCTTTGGTAACCATGTTTGTTTTCTATGTCCACGAGTCTGTTTCTGTTTTGTAAATAAGTTCATTTGTATTATTTTTTAGATTCCACATATAAGTGGTATCATATAATATTTGTCTTTCTCTGTCTGACTTATTTCACTCAGTATGATAATCTCTAGGTCCATCCATGTTGCTGCAAATGGCATTGTTTCATTCTTTTTTATGGCTGAGTAGTATTCCATTGTGTATATATACCACATCTTCTTTATCCGTTCATCCATTGACGGACACTTAGCTTGCTTCCATATCTTGGCTATTGTAAATAGTGCTGCTATGAACATTGGGGTGCATGTATCTTTTTGAATTAGTTTCGTGTTTTCTGGATTATATGCCCAGGAGTGCGATTGCTGGACCATATGTTAGTTCTATTTTTAGTTGTTTAAGGAACCTCCATACTGTTCATAGTGCACCAATTTACCTTCCCACCAACAGTGTAGGAGGGTTTCCTTTTCTCCACACCCTCTCCAGCATTTGTTATTTGTGGACTTTTTGATGACGGCCATTCTGACTGGTGTGAGGTGATACCTCATTGTAGTTTTAAGTTGCATTTCTCTAATAATGAGCAATGATGAGGATCTTTTCATGTTCCTGTTGGCCATCTTGATGTCTTCTTTGGAGAACTAACAACTTTAACAGTGACTGAATCATCACAGTAAATCACAGTAAAACATATGAAAGTATTTGTAATTTAGAAATTTTCCATCAAAAATGATCAAAATTTCTAAAAATTTCTCAAAAGGCTACACCTTCATGTTGGAAGAACACTCAGATGTAGAGCAACACGTTCCCTGTGTGTACCTGGTAAATGAGCCCTTCTGCAAACACCCCTACCAGGATCTTTCTTATGGAGCTACCGCAGGTGATCGTGACCATGAACTGACGCTTTCCAGTCCAGAAAAAGATTTAGGTTCTAGTCCTGTAAGGATCAAATGTTGCCTAAATAAATGCCAGATTTACTCTTCCCCAGGGCCTGCCAACAAATACTAAAACTGTACCAAGGAACATTTTAAGTTTTACTAATTCGCATTGGGAAAGGTTACACCCGAAGGTGGGCATCATTTGTCACTTCATATATGTAAATGATATATCTGCATATATGATATAAATGATAGCTTCCTTTGAACATGCTATTTAAATCTAACCACAAAGTCCAAACAAGGATTTTTCTCTCCAAGGAATGTTAGCAACCATATCCAGCAGCGTCCTGCCCCTGCTCCCTCTTTTCCGAGCTCTGCAGGCTTGAAAACTCGATCTGCTGAGATAAATCCTTGCAGAAAACCTCATGACTTTCTGGGGTATAATTGAGGACCTTAGCTGAGAAGCCCCACTTTGTACCTCAGGTGTAGCTGCTGTTGGCTATTTATATCCCGAGCTGGGGGGAGAGCAGGCAGGGCTGAGAATAGCCTTCACTTAAAATATCGGCTCCAGCAGATGTCATCAATTACACTGGGTGCCGCTCAATAAAAATGGGAGGTTACTATATCAGCACTGACACAGCCTGGCGCAATATAAACCACAGGCATGGAAGAGATCGGGCATTTCATCTTCCAGCAAATAGGAGGATTGCCGAGCTCCAGTGGAGATTGTCAGCTGCAGAGAGAAGTCGTTTCCCCTCCTGAGCTAAAAAAGAATCCGACGTGGTTCAGGCAGTTTTGTGGTTGGGGATGACTTTCAGTTTATAGAAATGGAACTTGCTGGAAAGCATTTTAGAGGGCCAGATGACAAGCATGTTCTGAGATGGAGGTGGAAGTGGCTTCACGATAGAGGTGGGTGTGGAATGGGCTTGAAATGCAGGGGGAGAAAAGGGGAAGGAAGGCCGTGCACGGGGGATTCTGGTAGAGAGCAGCCAGATAGGTGGATTTGAGGCAGGCTGTGAAGGGCATTTCATACCAATCTATGAAGTTTAAACTTTGTTTTCTTGGCAGTGGGGACCCATAGAAAGTTTTTGAGCAGAGAAGTGCCAGGTTGAAGGCAATACTTTAGAGGACCTAGTTTGGTGGCTCAACAGCAGTGATTCGGAACCCAAGACACCCCTGCTAAATGCTGCCCCTCCTACCGGACTCTTAGGTAACTTCTCCATTGCATCATTCATTGCCTTGCATCTCTGGGCTTTGGTCACAGATGGTCAGACTTAACCATTCAGCTCTGTAGCTTGACCTCTGAAATGCCCTGTAGCTCCTGACTGTCTCAAGTACTGGTGTGAATAGTAAGGACACACATAGTATTCAAGAAATAGTTACTTCCCTGTAATTACTCTTTCTGCTGAAGGATAGTTACTGGACTTTGAACAACAGGGCTTCATAGAGCAAGCACTTATCATGTAATGACTCCAAGGTAGTTAGAAGAAAAGCGCCTCACTGGAGGTGTCCTTCCACAAGGCTGAAAACGTCTTTAACGTGTTATCTTTAAGAGGATCATTAATGCTTCGGTCAGTGGAGTATAATAGCTGTCACCTTGAGGCTTTTCTAAGAATTCTTTCTGAGATTTGGATAAAGTAGTCTATCCTTTTTGATTGTGATGACTTAATGCCAAATCTCCTCACAGAAGGGACAGAAGGGAGTTCAGAATTGAAGGCAACAATTATTAACTCAGGTGAGAAATTTCCTTTGTGAAGTCCACAAAGATAGATGCCCTGGCGGGAGTTGGACAGGCTGTATAGTTCAAGAGGGCAACTGGCAGATGCAGACGGCTTCCTGGCTTATATAGGCAGGAGGACTGGGGCCCTCAGAGTGGCCCTCTGCAGGAGGCTGGCCGAGCCTGGAGGGCTCTGGAGTGATTCCAGAGTTTTGGGTGGCCTCTGCCGCTTTTGCCTTTGGCACCTTCCCTACGCTGGCCCCTAGCAAACCTGGAGCACAGAGTGGGTGTTGAGAAGACACGAGTTTTATGCTTCTGAAAGTGGCATCTGGTCCAGCAAGATGCTTCCCCCAGAAAACAGTCCCTGCGCAAACAAGTTTGGGACACACATATGCTCTGTTCATCTCGTGGAGATTCACAGTGTTTGTTAGCAATTTAAAAGCTCTAAGAAGTCTTTTAGTAAAGAAGCCCATTTAACTTACCATGTGCTAAATGTGCATTTGACCACATGCTTTTGCTGTTATTTTTTTCACACCATACCTGTCATGTCCCCAGCAAAAGTGGTATCTTCTGTGGGATACACTTTGGTGAGTGCAGTATGGGGTCCCGGGGTTTGTAGTCAGATCCTCTAAATTTGGAACTTGACTCTGCCAGTTATTAGCTGTGTGATTCTAGGCAAGTTGCTTAACCTCTCTGATTCTAAGCCTTCCCATCTGGACATGGTAACAGTAAGAGCACCTAGAGGATTAAATGAGATAATGTGTCTGGCAGATAGCAAGCGCTCTGTTAAGTGTTGTTTTAGCCAGCAATTGATCTTTTTTGCTCCCTCCTCTTCCTGTCTAGCTGCCTTTCCGTGTTGCTTCTCTCCCTTCCCACGCAGGTTTTCTTTCTTTCTTCTTGTATTCCCTCATGGGAGCGCTCACAGTTGTAATGCTCTGGAGCTCCCGGGCTAAATTAGAGGTGGCCTGTCTTACGCTAGGTGAGTCATTGCCGTTGCACCTCCACATCCTCATTATTGGGGCTGAAAAGTTTCAGGCTCTTAATGCCCATTCATTCATTTATTCAACAGGTACCGAATGCTGATGTCTAAACCCCCTATGCTAGATAGTAGGGACCACACTAAAGAATGTCTTTCTTGGGCCCCTCGGGATTAGAAATCATTAGTCATCTGTCCAAGTTCTTACACCAGCATGGAGTGTGTGTCTGTACTGGGGGTGACAGGGTGGGGAAGCGAAAAGTATTGACCTGGGAAACTCATATGATGTCAACTGTTTACCCTAGTGACACAGGGCAGTTTTAGTTGGGATGACAGTTTTTGCTACCGATTGGCCTCACTCAGTCTGTGTCTGTTGACTGTGGATCAGGGCACCCCCAGCCTTAGCTGATCAACATTCACTTCGGTGTGACGCTGAGGGTGCAGTCTCACAGATCCTCTTTTTCCTTGGAGTCCGGTGGCTGATGAGGAAGTTTATTCAAAGGGCCTAGAGGGGAAAGAGAGAACTGGTTGAACCACAATACTGTGGTACAAAAATAAAAGGTGTTGGTTTGGGGATTCACTGAGTTAGCGGATGAATAAGGAGCAAAGTGAATTCTAACAGGCAGCTTCAAAACTTCTAGACCAGTCCTTTTTTTTTTTTTTGCGGTACGCGGGCCTCTCACTGTTGTGGCCTCTCCCGTTGCAGAGCACAGGCTCCGGACGTGCAGGCTCAGCGGCCATGGCTCACGGGCCCAGCCGCTCCGCGGCATGTGGTATCTTCCCGGACCGGGGCACGAACCCGCGGCCCCTGCATCGGCAGGCGGACTCTCAACCACTGCGCCACCAGGGAAGCCCTAGACCAGTCCTTTTTGAAAAAGAAAATTGGAGCTTATTCATAATGCTTTTGCCAAGTGAAAGGTTTTTATTGTTGTTGTTGTATTGTGGGGTTGAGAAGGTAATTTGTGTATAAAACCATTGCATCACTTTAATATAAAATTCTGATTACCTGAAAATGTCCTGCAGTGATGGAATGCAAATTAATCTAGGTTCCATACTGCAGCCATGGTCCGCTCAGGAAAGAACCCACTGGTGTATTTGGGTAAGAAGTTCCACTTGATGGGACAAACCATTTTAGGAAAAATGGCTGAAGGGGATTTTATCATGGAACTTTTTCTGAGACCAGTGGGTTCCTTTAATGTGGAATAAATGAATGTTTTAGGTAAAGTGTGGAGGTGTTGGTTTAAAGGATAACGTTTTTCCTTCTGGAGTGAATATTAATCATTTTTCCTCCAGAGCAGCCTGGCTGTGACTAAATCTCAGATGATGCTGGTGATCTTCAGAGCAGAATATGAACTTGTAGAAATTGATCTCCAGATAAAAATAAAGCTCTGGAAGGCAGGGCCCCCTTTCACTCATGCTGTTCACTTGAGTAGAATAAAAGAAGAAAAACCTTGCCCTTTGACCTCCAATCTATCATACCAAGATCCTGATAAGCTCAAATCCTCACCAAAGCCCTGAACTGTTTTCAGACGAAAATTCTAAAACTCGAAAGGAGAGAGTTCTTCCTGTGTTCCAGCCATGTTTCTGGAGCCAGGGCCCCGTGGACTATCACAGCAACATGTTTTGTCCAAGTTTTAAAGAGCTCCTGGCGGAGCCAAGGTTGCTTATTTCTAAAACTTTTCTTTAGAAGGCGATTTCTTTCCCTCTAGATTAATCTGAAAATTTACATGATAGGCTTTATAGAAATCTTAAATCCCCATAGCTTTCCTCTTGATGTGGAATTTAACCTCGCCCCAGAAGGAGCCTCTGATTTGCATTCGTTGGGCCATGAAAAATTTTCAGTGTTTAAGGATCTGTTCATCCTATCTGATCCTTCGGGCTACTGATTCTCAGAGGCAGCTGGCCTGCTTTGTGGGAAGCATCTTCATTTTCTCCGGGTTCCCTCATGTTTGGTCTGGTTGGTTCTTCCCTCTCGCCTTTGTCTTTGCACATAAGTTAAGGACCATTCTCTCCCCTTAACAGAAATAGCTCCTGTTATTTAAAATAACCGATTCCTGCCCCAGACATTCACACCTCACTCCAGACACCTCCGCCTCTCACCTCCTGCCATCTCTCCTTCTCTTTCTTGATTATGACGATACAATAGTTACTATTTTTAAAAATTTCAAGTGTTGATCTTTAAATTTTCCAAGTCAATTCTGCCAGAGAAGAAGCAGAAAACTGCTAATTCAAATATTGGTTTGCTCCTCCTTTAACTCAGCCTATATGCTTTGAAGTTAGATCAAGTTGAATGTTTTGTCTTTCATCTCTGGCCGCCTTTACCTGTCTGCTTATTTTAAGGAAATAAAACATCAGATATAAGACTGAAATCCCCCAGGGGCCCCTCCTTGGTCCTCTTTCCCATTTTCTTTTCTTTAAAGGTGACCGTGTCGTTAACATGCTTTTCTTTCCATGTTCTTGTCCTTTTATGTCATACGTGCATGTCTACAAACACTGTTATACATATAGAAATGAATGTTTTCTCCTCTAACCTGTTTATTTCACTGAAAATTGTTTTCGATTGGTTAGCTGTCGATACAGTTAATTCCTTTATATTGTGATGTTCTGTGGTACTAATATGCTCCAGTTTATCCACTGGTTCCCCCGTTGGTGGACATTTATGTTATCTCATTTGCTTTACTGTTGGAGCTGCTTTCTCTTAGCATTTCTAACACATGCTGACTGATTCGTCCATCCAGTCCCTTGGCCTGGAGAGTGTGGTGTCCCCCAAGGGAGGCCAAGGTGGGACAGGACTCTGCCACTCTTAAAATGTGCGACTTCAGGCAAATCACTGGCCTTTCTTTTTTTTTTTAACATCTTTATTGGGGTTCACTGGCCTTTCTTGACTTCTGTTTGCCCATCTCTGCGATAAAACGGGTGGGCCAGGTGGCCCCTGAAGTCCTTTCCTTCTGATAGCCAAGCTATCATGGTTTCAGGCAATGCAGAATCTGTTTTCCTCATGAAGGAAGGAAAAATGAAAAATTTGAAGTCTGATGCTCTTATTTCAAAGGTTACAGTTTAACCAATGAGGTATGAATATCGCTTCAATAAAACCAATGGAATTAAATGGGCCTTTTAACCATCAGGGGTGGGGAGGGAGGCTCAGAATAAAAAGCAAAAAGGACCAGAGTAGGAGGTACTTTGTTTTCTCACAGAGTCCTGTGGGCAGTGCAAGAGGTGGAGGAAATAGCCAGGGTTTAGAAGGCTTGGGTTCAAATCTCAGCTCCCCCGTGAATGTGGGACATCCACTTGAGGCATGTGACTTATCTAGGCTAACGATATCCATCTGGTGGACATTTGTGATGACTGTGCGAGCTCATGATTGCAGAGAGCCGGGGAGTTGGTATGTGGCGTGTGCCCAGGAAAGCTCAGTTTCTTCTCAGCTCAGCCTTGCCGGGGACCCCTGTGCAAGCTCCATCTCCTCACAGGAGCCGGCCGCTGTGGGTGTTAAGTTCCCAGCTTCCTCTGGCTCCTCTAGCAGCTGCCAGTAGCCTGGCAGCTCCAAGGAGCCAAAGCCATTCTGGGTTGTGTTCCACCCTTTGGATGGAATCATGAAGGCTAGTAAAATTTCCAGTGCAATTATGGGGCGCTTGTGGCTTTCTATTACTGTGTTTAAGAGGTTCTTTTAGCATGAACAGATCCATTTAAAAGACATGTTTATCACCTTTCCCCAAACTCATAAAACGTAGTGTTAGTTTTATAAAAAGAGAAAAAAAAAAAAAAGGAAGAAGCAAACCCAAACCTTCGGCTATTCCATCTGCTAGAACAACAGCCCCTGAATTAATTACATAGTATTTGTTGAGTCCTAATGAAACAACCTTGGTTTGGGGAAATTCTCAATAGGGGAAAAGCTGTCAGTTGAATTTTTTTTTTTTTTTTTTTTGCGGTATGTGGGCCTCTCACTGTTGTGGCCTCTCCCGTTGTGGAGCACAGGCTCCGGACGCACAGGCCCAGCGGCCATGGCTCACGGGCCCAGCCGCTCCACGGCATGCGGGATCTTCCCAGACTGGGGCACGAACCCGTGTCCCCTTCATCAGCAGGCGGACTCTCAACCACTGCGCCACCAGGGAAGCCCTGTCAGTTGAATTTTTAAATGGATCAGTAATGCTGGGTAAATTTCCTCACTGGAGACCACAGAGTGGATGAGAGCATTTTCCCAATGGGAGATGGCTACCTGGAGAAACACTCGCCAGTATCACCTGTGCCCCATAGCTCTTCTGCCTAAGGTCCAGAGTTTGCTTTTGTTAAAGTTCTTCAGTGTGTGTTATGTAACACTTCATTGCTGGAGGCCTATCAAATGTTTGTCCTGCCCTGATAACCGTGTATGATGAAAGGCAGTGTGATGTATTGGGAGGACCCTGGGCGTTGCAGTCTCAAAGATTGAGTTCAGCTCCAGCTGTTCCCTCTAATAACTGTGTGTACCTAGGCAAATGCTTCACTTCTCTGGGCCTCAATTTCCTTATCTGTAAAATAGAAATTATGATGTTTTTCACAGCTGTGACATGAAGGGTCTGTAAAACTCTGGATGTGGTGCCTGATCCAGTCTTATTATCACATACATGAGAAAGGCAATAAGGCTTTGGTAAAAGGAGGAGGGTTGATGTTTTGTTCTGGGTTCTCAGTGTGAGAAGTTCTTAGGGGTTTCGATGTGTCTGCGTCTCCCTTTTGGTGTGTGAGCTAATTGATCAGTGAATTGTTCACTGATCACTTAGTAGGTGCTGAGTTGGTTTCATGCAGGAACATGGTGAGGAATGTGACGGCAGCTTTCTTCGGGGCGCTTGTAGTCTGTGTAGCCGAGAGAGAGACAGAGAGACACGTGAAATACAATAACCCAGGGTGTGTGCTTGGGGCTCCCAGACAGAGTCTTGCAGATGGGGGCGCTCGGGGGATGGGACAGCCAGCCCTTCCTGGGTGGGAGTCAGGAGAAGGATGGTGGAGAAAGTGACCCCGGAGCCTTTCTAAGGATGAGTAGATGCTGGGAGGTGAGCTGGAGGGACGGCATCTGACGGAAAGAAACGTTTCCTGATGGGTGAGACTTCGGTTACCAAAGAAGTGAAGTTTGATAGGATGCTTTAAAAAAATACATTTATTAAGAGCGAGGAAGAAAATGTAAGTCATGACTTCAGTAGGCTGCCTCCCTCTGTCGCCAGTTATCTCTCCAGATCCTTCTGATGTTGAAATACCCCTAGAGTGGGGGCTGCAGACAGTGAGGTAGGTCTGGTGCAGGAACACTGTGGGTGGGGCGTGGGGTCTGGGACAAGCCAGCACCTACTCCACCTCCAGAGAGTGACCGTGACCCAGCTGTTGCTGAGGGTGGTCCTGAGGGTGCTGGGGCCCAGCATCGCCAGGACTTCTGCTTGCTGCAGAGGATCGAGAAATGAAGAAGTCTTTGTACGTGGGTAAAAACTCCTTATTCATCAGTATTAGCAAATAAATCCATTATTTAAAAAAAAAAAAAACGAGAAGAGGGTAAATATGTCCTTGGACTGTCTGTGGATTCTCCTAGAGGAGAGCTGAGGATCTCGTTGCCAGACCTCGTCTCTTGCCTGTGGTGTGTAGGCTCTGGAGGCTGATGGGTCCTTGAGGTGCCTCTGACCTGGAACAGCAGGGTGGCCCGAGGGTAGAGGCAGTGTCTGGCAGAGCAGGGGCACGCGGCCTCGATGGAGTCATTGTTGCCAGGCTACGATTAGATGCCAGGAGGCCCGCAGCCACGTGTCATGAGCAGGGGAGCCCGAATGCTGGGCCGACCTCTGGGTTATTACTGCTGTTTCTCTGCGGCCTCCCACACCACTTGCAGATGGATTGTTTTAATCTCGAGAAGAGGGAAACACACCCCTGCCCTCTCACATGCATTCAAGCACTCACACAACTCACACGAAATAAGGTGCTAGGGGGATTTAGAAACACAAACCATGTCCCAGAGAGCCAGAGCCAAGTCCCTTTGATCTTGCGGTGATTGTGTGAGGCGCCGAGTCTCCTCGCTGTGGGGCAGCTTGGGGCAGTGCTGTGGGCAGTGGCATCCCCGAGGAGCCCTCAGCAGGAGATGAATGTTGTGTACAGCAGTTGGCCCTGTGCTGCTCCGGCTCTTCATTGGCCAAAAAATATTGGTAGAAAGGGATCAGAAAGGTGGGAAATGTCAGATGCACTGAATGCCAAGTGGAGAAGACCCCAGTTAGGTGGAGGGTGGTCCTTCTGAGCCGGCATTCTAGCCCCGAAGTGGCCCAGGGTTTGTGCCACCCACGAGCCCTGGCCTCTACTCCAGCCCCTGTCATTCCCTCTCACTTCAAAATGTGGAGATAAATGCACTTGAGTTCTCCTGCTACATTCACTTCAGGTCTGTAAATGCTCAGTTTCCGTGCAGAAACTTACTTGAAATGTCACTCAGCTGTCCTCAGATTTGTAACCAAATGATGATAACCTGACATTTCTGTCTTTTCTTAAAAATATGTTTTTTCTGTCTTATTCATGAAAAGATAACTTTCAGGAATTTATAATATCAGGTAATAAATAAATAGATGACAGTATTTGGATCTAAGGAAAAGATGTGAGTGAATTAAATAAAGCTGCAGCAAGGGTAGTACTCAAAACACACACACAGTACATTTCTGTGCACTTCTAGAGTGGACCCTGGGGCTTCCTAATAACCAAAGGAAGGAAGGAAGCACACGGCCTTATGTGCCCGTGAGATGAAAAAAAGGCAGCTTTTCATGAGAAATACAAGGTGTTCCTGGTATGGGGACCAGAGATGCCTTCCTTCAGTGAGTTCTCAAAAAGGGAGTTGTGTGGGCATGGACCCCTTTCTTGTCAGTGTCTGACAGTAAATACCACAGTAAGTTTTTACCATTGCTTCCTCCAGGATCTCTCGGTGTATGCCAATGGCATAGTGCCAATGTGCAGTTCTATAAGGTAATTCGATGATAAGCCGGGCTAATAAAGAGTACACAGTCTTCTAAAGGTCTGGCTTGATACATGGATAAAATGGACAACATCCGGAAGAATGGATGGCCTGTCTCCATCAGAGAATACTCCGATTGTTTTGTTTCTGGTAACTGATTAGCATTGGGAACAGAGAGTTCTGGGCTCTTCCTGGCAGAAACAGGGAGTTCAGATCATCTGTGCAGCTAATTAGTGGAAGCAAATGGGTCTCCTTCATCAGCCAAGTGCTGGGTAGAGCCGATGTCCTCAGTCAGACATGCAGAATCCAGCCCAGAACTATGATACCTGAACGCAGAGTCACCTTCCTGCACGCCAAGCCTGTAGGTGAATTCAGACCCACAGACAGTGGATGATTATGAACAGGAACCTTGTGCCCTATATACCACTGGAACCGCAGGGGCTCACAGAGATGTCACGTGGGAGCTTTATAACGTGACTTAGGCTTCACGAGGATGGGAAACGCTTTCCTTGCACACACTTGTATATTTACACCCCTGTTTCTCAAGTGTGGGCAGATGCTGATGTGCTGAATAAAATTGACGTTTTGTTTAGCGATATTACCTTTATGGTTACCTTTATGGAACTTACGGTTACCAGGGCGGAAGGATGGAGGGGGGGAGGGATAGTTAGGGAGTTTGGGATGGACATGTACACACTGCGGTATTTAAAATGGATAGCCAACGAGGACCTACTGTATAGCACAGGGAACTCTGCTCAATATTATTTAACAGCCTAAATAGGAAAAGAATTTGAAAAAGAATAGATGCATGTCTGGATCACTTTGTTGTACACCTGAATTAACACAACATTGGAGTATCAACTATACTCCAGTATAAAATAAAAAGTTTAAAAAAAAGTATTAGCAAATTCCTATTAGATTTAGTTGTTATGAAATTCTCAGCCATCAACAGAACTACTAACATGATAGCTACCTTTGGAGGGTGAAGGGGAGGGTGCCGTTTACAGGTGTTTTTTGACAGTTGAAAAGGGGTCCTCATGGTAGAAGGATTTGGGCATATTGCCACAGCACATAGACACAGGAATTTTATTCTGGAATATTTTCAAACAAGTGTTGTGAAGCACTCATTGAGAACTCAGTAGAAACTCACAGAATGCCTAATTTTCAGCCGTGTCTCTTCTCAGCAGTACCGCTAAGATACATTATTTGAAAAATAAAGATATATATTTTTCCCTTAGGAAAAAATACAGTTTGGGGGTGTGGGCCGTATAAGTGTCGGCAGGCATCTGCTAATAATGATGATTTTCACTTTTAGAGAGGTCAGTCCTTTCTGTTAGTGATGGGCCTGGAGGAGAAAGTCCCAGTTAGTGATGACACAATTACACTCCCAGATTAGGGGTGAACATTCATCATTCTGTCGTCTCAGCAAGGTGTAGATTTCTTCATCCAGGAAAGGTTTCAAGTGCTTTATGTATAGTTTTGAAAGTAGGAGCGGGGTGATAAGACACAGAGATGTGGGCCAGTCGCCATATTAAGCCAGCACAGTGCATGGCGTCTTGAACTCCTTCTGGTATAATAGCTGCACTTGGATATTTGTTGGGTTGCTTGTGGAGAGGGAGTTGAGGGACTCTGTCTGGCTCCACAGGACAGCCCTGGAAGCAGTGGGTGGGAGTTGCAAAGTGACAGACTTTGGCTGAGTTCAAGTTTGGCTGTTTTACAGCCCAAGCTGTGTGGGGATGGGACGGGCCACCTCGGGGTTGCGGGGTGGGGGGTAAAGTCACCATTGCTGGGATGTGCACACCTAAGACTGGCCAACCACCCGGTTGAGGGAACCAAACTCTGGATGGGGGCAGGGGCACTTACAATTGACATGGCTTCTGACTTTGAGTTGATGCAGTTCTAAGATAAGGCAGGTCTGTTGAGAAGCGATCATTTATTTTATAATAGAAATTATCCCCTTTAGGGTTTTCTCAAACAACTTGCCTGATTGGTACATCTGAGGTGGATTCAGTTTACCAAAGCTATGTCTGTGCAGCTGTGTATGGATTCCTGATCAGTAGGTGGGGTTGATCAGAGGTGACTGAAGCCTCATTCACTGCAAAGACAAGGGACTGAGAAAGTAAAGTGGGTGGCTTACTGGGTGTTCCTAGTAAAGGAAAGTAATATATCTAGTCAGTTGAAGGCTTCGGTTCCTGCATTCCTGCACGGTGCATTTGAATAGATTCTGCTGTCTTTGGCAAGAATGGCTGGGGAATAAACGGCCCTGGTGCTATGTTTTATTTTGCCAGAGCCATAGATACAGGCATAACTTTCCAAACGCACTGTGATTTATCAGCGTGAGACTCACGTAGAGAGATTGGTGTCCTCTGTGGAGAAAGAAATGTTTTTGTCTTACATTGAGATGATGGAGCAAGGAGGAGTGAATAAAGTGGGTCTGGGGAAGGCTTCTTCTTCACAGAGAAGCCAGGGAGGGCCTGGAGGAATAGATGAGGCTGGTCTCTGTCCTCCAGGAAAGCCTAGAACCTGCCCTGGGCTGTTGTCCAGTTTCAGAGTCTAGCGCCACATCCCTGGATCCCCTCCCACAGCCCCAAAGGCATGCTCTGACAAATGCCTGTCATCTCACTGAGCTTATGTTGTTGGAGAAATCTGCAGTGCAGGCGGGATTAAATGTGGTTTTGTTAGCATATCAAATGATGACTCTCGAGATACTTAGAACCTTGTGCTACCTCAGACACCAAGGGAGAGACCCTGCAACTCTCAGATAAAGATAATGGAGAAACTAACAACAGCAACAACAAAAAGATGGATTATTGTGTGTTGGGAAAGTATGTGCCTAGTGTCAACACTGAGCGGTCAACACTGAGTGGGTCTGCTCTGGAGGAGAAACGGGAGGGACCATCCCTGGCTCTAATGCCATTCAAGCTGAACCATCAGGTCAGGGGAGGGAGGTGGGGTATCAGTCAGAAATGATAATGCCCAAGCCTTGCTTTCCCTAGGAAACACTTGGGAAAATCAAGGGCTAGCACACTGAAAGTCAAAATTATTGTCTTCAGGGGGCCCACCTCCTTCTTTATGCTGTCCCATGGAGAACACAGACTCACTAACTTGCATTCTACACCTTTCCGTTGAACGAGCAGAGTTGCCTTGAGCCAAAGTGAAGCCCAAAACGTCCTCCAGAGAGGGGCCTGGCGCGTCCCCACTGTGCTGTTGCGTATCTGGAAAGCAGACTCATCGTGTAACTAGTCTTTACTTTTACCAAACTGCTTTGGTAGAGCGATGACAGAAAAAGCCATACACTTGGAGGCTTGGGACTAGTAAAGCACTTGTCTAAATATATTAGAGAACGAGAATAGGGCAGACCTAGAGTTTAAACTCAGGCCTATCTAATTCCAGGTTCCTACACTATAGTAAAATCACTTCATAGATTTTTCTGCTTATATAATGAAATAGAGTACAGAAAGGACCTAGCACATATAAAGTACTTAACAAATGTTAGGGAGACTTTAAAGGGAGGAGAACACACCAGACTTTCTTTAGTAGTAGCTGTTATTACAGTAGCAGTCATGATAATATTTACAGCTGGTGTTTATTGCCTGCTGGCCATCAGGCATTTTGCTAAAAATTTTACATTCTGGTTGAATATGAGGTTAACCTGTGGGTTTGTCATAATGGCCTTTATTATGTTGAGGTATATTCCTTCTATACTCATTTTATTGAATTTCTATCATAAATGAATGTTGAAACTTGTCACATGCTTTTCTGCATCAATTGAAATGATCATGTGATTTTTTTATCCTTCATTTTGTTAATGTGGTGTATCATGTTGACTTATTTGCAGGTTGAACGACCCTTGCATCCCGGGAATAAATCTCATTTGATCATGTTGTACGATCCTTTTAATGTGTTGCTGTATTCAATTTGCTCATTTTTTATTGAGGAATTTTTGTATCTATGTTCATTAATGATTTGGGCCTGTGATTTTTCTTTTCTGTGTGTTGTCCTTGTCTTGTTTTGGTATCAGGGCAATGAGCTTTACATGAACAGAGGAATCAGGCGAGTTATGAAGGGCCCGTTTATCAAATGTAAGGAGTTCAGGTGCAAGAGACCAGGGACCGACACAGTGATTCAAGAGCAGGAACAGGTTAGAAGGGGAGAGCTTGGTGACCCAAAGGAAAAGGATTACATCAGTGAACGCAAAGTTGGAGTAGAAACATTTGCATATTTGCATTCATGCTGTGCCCCCAGCAACAGGTCATCATAGCCATGAAACCCTGCCTACTTGGTCTGGTCTCAGGAGGTAAGCAGGGATCAGACCGGGAGTTCTTGGATGAGAAACCAGGTGAGATTGGTCTGCTTAGCGTCAGCATGGATCCAAGACGGAGTCATCCTATCCTAGATCTAAACTGTGAGTCCACTTTATGACCTTGGGGAGGTTGCTTAACATCCCTGACTTCAGTCTGTAAATTGGAGAAGGCTAAAGCTACCTTATTTGGTTGCAGTCAGAGATTAATTGAGCAAAATGTATATGAAGGTTCTACTTTGGTGCCTGCCCATGGCAGGAGCTCAGGACATGTTAGATCCCTTCTCTCTAGTTGATGTGCTGAGTATCAGTGGAGCTGAGTGCCCATGGCAAAGCCAAGATGCTGGGAGGTGCACTCCAGGGAGTTTCACAATTGACCTGGCACAGCGGGGGAGGTGACTGGGATGTTCTCCTCCAGAACTGCACACAGAAGTGAGTTCTGAGCTGGAACACCAGTATTTGACTCCTTGGGGATTTGACAGACATTTTTTGCAAGGACGTCATTTATATACCATTATGGAAATCACCAAGACTTATCCTACCCCGCTCCCCCCCAAAAAGAAATGATAGTGCCAGTCGTCTAGTTAATCGTGCTATACGAGATTTTCTGTAGAATATTCTTAGCTGTTGGTATGTTCATAACTCTGTGGTTTATATTTTCTTCTTGGTATGTTTTCCATTTTTCTTAGAGAACCGTGTTTTCCTATGTAAGTGTGATTCTTTAAATGTACAAAATGGAAAGTTATCTGGGTGGTATAACTTTTCAGATAGTATGGAGGGAGATAGGCGAATTGTAACTAAGAGCAAATTTTAGTTATTTCATCTCTTGGCTATTTGACTATTCCTTTAAGTATTAATATTAATACTATAATATTATAATAATTTGCAAATAGTTTGCACCAGGGCCTTTGCACATTCTGTGCCCTCTGCTTAGCATATTTCTGGCCCCCTGTCCAACACATCCCTGAGGTCTCAGTTTATGTCACTTACTCAAGGAAACCTCCTGTCGTTGACCCTAGCGTAGATTAGATCACACTCTCCTAATAGTCTATGCTTTGCATTGTTACACAGTTGTAGTTTAATAAATTTTCAGAATTATTTACTGTTTGTATCCCTGGTAAACTGTGATCTCTTCGGGACAAGGCTTATATGTCTTGTGTACTTCTATATCTCCAGGTCCTGGTACAGGACTGGGCACAAAGTAAGTGCTGAGTTAATACTTGTCGGAAAAAGTAATTACTGTTTATTGAGCACCTATTGTATGCCAGTGCTATCTAGTCCTCTTTAAAAAATATGTGTGCACAGGCATATAACCATTAATACTGACAACTCTATAAAGAAAACAGGTTCTTCCCATTTACACCTGGAAAACTGGGTTCAAATCTTGAGAGTAGAATATTCAGGTTTTAAAAGGGTTCAGGAAATTCATAAGTAGTCATCTGGAAACGTATTCATGATATAAATGTGAAAAAGCAAAACTGTACCTAATATTGTATTGCTTATGTGAAACAAAGTGTTTATATACGTATATAACTGATGAATGTGCTTGTATTTGCGTACAAAATACCTTCACACCAAATTGTAACCATTTATCTCTGAGGAATGGGCTGGAAGGGGCATGAGCAATTTTACTTTGCAGTTTCTCATATACTGTCATCTAAAAATTTTTATTGTAAGCCTCTCTTTTTGAATAAATAGTAAGAGAAAGAAGACGCCTTGCCTAAGTCCACGTAGGTGGTTTGGTGGCTGAGTGGGGATTTGAACCCCAGCCCATCTGGCTCTGTAGCCTGGGTTCTGTTCCCGATACCTTTGATGTGTCTGCAACAGTAGTTTCAATACCCCCCAGAGAACGTTTGGCCGTGTCTGTAGACAGTTTTGATGTTTACACTGCGGGGGGTGGGGGGGGCAGGTGCTCCTGGCATCTGTGGGTTGAGGCCAGGGATGCTGCTAACATCCTACACTGCAAAGGGCAACCCCCAATCCCCACCCAGTTATCCACCCCAAGAGGTCAATAGTGCTGAGGCTGAGGACGCTTGTTCCAGAATGGCGTCCTGTCCTATCCTGATTCTGGTGAACTTGGTGCCCAGCTAAGCCCCACAGGAACATCGGCCGTGTGGCCAGGGGATGCCCGGCACTGGCCTAATGAGCCGTGGTAGCAGAAGGTAATTTCGGTGCCCAGTGGAAACAGTAGAAGTTAAACCACGTATCGGTGGTTTTTAAAAGAGAGCTGGAGACAGACAGATGGTAATTGGGCTTTTAGGGAGGTGATCGCTAGGAGAGAGAGAGGGTCTGGAGGAGGTGCAGGGTGGGTGGGAGCCTCTGTGTGCCTTAGCACAGCCTGAGGGGAAACTGAGAGTTCCTTTAGGAGGGATGATGATCCCCATCACCTCCTTTAGTGATTTACAAGGCTATGTGCTACCTGAGATCAGGCGTCTTGCTGGCGTCCAGAAGCCAATCAGGGGCGCCGTTCTGCTGGTGCCCGCACGGTGAGGTCTCATCCGTCGGGCCGTTCCTTAAGCGAGGACCCCTCTAGGAGCTGCGCGGATTCATAGTGAGCGCTGAGGGTGAGGAGGATGCTCTGCCAGAATCCTCGCATCAACCTTGTTGTTCTGCTGGGAGGGTTCTTGAGAATCACCCCATTTGACCTTCTCACATCACAGAGGGGAAACGGAGGCCACAGAGGGGAAAGAATGCCTCAAACCACCCAGCTAGTTACTGGCCAGTCAGGACTGGACCGCTGACCCCTGGCTCTTGGTGTTGCCATCAGCCCTAAGACAACAATGGGAGGAAAAGAGAGATCTTCTTTTTTGGTAATAGCCGCTCTAACAGGTGTGCAGTAATAGCTCACTATAGTTCTGATTTGCATTTCCCTGATGTTTACTGTTGTTGAGCGTCTTTTCATGAACCTGTTGGGTATTTAGATGTTTTCTTTGGAAAAATGTCTATTCAGTTCCTCAGCCTATTTTTTTATTTTTACTTTTTTTGCGGTACGAAGGCCTCTCACTGTTGTGGCCTCTCCCGTTGCAGAGCACAGGCTCCGGACGCGCAGGCTCAGCGGCCATGGCTCACGGGCCCAGCCGCTCCGCGGCATGTGGGATCTTCCCGGACCGGGGCACGAACCCGTGTCCCCCGCATCGGCAGGCGGACTCTCAACCACTGCGCCACCAGGGAAGCCCGAGAGATCTTTTTCTTAAAGACAAAGAGACAAGAAAACCTTCTTCTTGTGTGGGTGAGGTTGCACAGGACCTGGTTCAGGGGGCAGGACGTGGAGGTGATGATAAGGGGTGAGGACTTTGCTCTCCCGTGACTCAGTAGTGTTTGGCGGTTCTCAAAGTGTGGCCCTCAGGTGAGCAGCATGTCTTCGCTGGAGAGCCTGTTAGAATGAAAATCATCCAGCCTCACCTCACACACCTGCTGAATGGGAGACTTTGGGAATGGGACCTAGCAATCTGTGTCACCTTGACATAGCCCCCTGGGTGATTCTGATCCATACTCAAGTGTGAGAACCACTGGTGAGAGGGAAAGACGATGGGACTTTGCTTTCCCATGTTGTCTTTCCATTCGCTGGGACCTGGGACGTGTCACATGACTTCTCTGGGCCTCAGTTTCATTGTCTGTAGAACAGACAGTACAGCAGACAGGAGAGCTGTGCTGTGAAACTGAGCCAGGTCTGTGCATGGACCATGCAAACGACCTGGGGAGATTGGCTCTGAGCAAGGAGGGCAGTCACAGCAAGAGACAGGTGATCATAACCTGTGTAGGATTACGGTGAGGGTAGTGGTCATCTCAATTATGGTCAGAAGTATCAGGCAACCAACATGTGGTAGGTTCAGCTTGCTTTCGTCTAATCTCAGACACCACGGTTTGAAGATACGTTAGTACCACTAAAAAAGCAAACAAAAAAATACCCAATACGAACCAAACTGGCATAGCATTGATTGTTTTTTAAAAAAATCCTGGGACTTCCCCAGTAGTCTAGTGGTTAAGACTGCACTTTCACTGAAGGGAGCACAGGTTTGATCCCTGGTCGGGGAACTAAGATCCTGCATGCTGCGTGGTGTGGCCAAAAAAAAAAAAAAAATCCTGATTTCACTGTTAAAATATGAAAAACTATATAAAAAACAGTAAGTACTGAGTACTATTCACACGTTATTATGTTCAGTCTTCACGACTACCCTGTGAAATTAGTGCTATTACTGTACCTACTTTACACATAAGAAAGAGACTCATTTGAGTCCGTTGTGTAGAGTTAGGGATTCGGCAAACTTTTTCTGTAAGGGGTCAGGTAATGAGTATTTTAGACTCTATGTGGTTTCTTTGGCCACGATGCAATCCTGCCTTGCAGTGTGAAGGCAGCCACAGATGACGTGCAAATGATGGGTGTGGCTGTCTTCCAATAAAACTTTATTTATGGGCACTGATATTTGTATTTCATCAAAGTTTTGTGTGTCATCAAACATTAGCTTTAATTTTCAACTGTTTAAGTAGGTAAAAATTACTCTTAACTCTCAGGCTATGTAGAAACTGGTGGCAGGCCAGATTAGTCCTGAGTGTAGCCCCCGGGGCAGTAGGTTTTGACCCCTGGTCTAGAGTCATCTGGAGTCAGGGTTCAAATCCAGGTGTGTCTCCACAATGAGGATTTAATCTCCACTACACTGTGCTGTGTATAGTCAGGAGAGGTAGATGATTGTCAACTTACTTGTTTCCAAAAACAAAGAAACAGAAGTTCCTGCACTAAAAGTACTATTTGCCTTAATCATGGAGTTTGTCAAGTTTTTCCAGGGAGATCTGGTTTTAATTCTCTCTGAACTTATTCTTAGCTCAGTGTTCATTATAACTGGGAGATGCATTTTGACCTTGGAACTGACAGTTTGAAATTGTAAAGTTATAAAAAGTGAAACAAACATGGACATGGTATAAAACATTCATGTCAGAAGTGTATAAAATGAAAAGTAAAGTTCTTTTACTCCCTTGTTCCCTTTTGTTATGTAATTCCTCTTGCCATAGATAACCAACACCGTGAACAGGTTCTTGGGCATCCTTCTAGAAGTTGACTAGGTGACTACAGCAGTGTGTGTATGCATATTCATTTCTCTTTGCATACTTTCTTTTTCACGTACTACATCTTGGAGAGCTCTCCTTATCAATTCCTCCACTGATACATTATTTTTAGTGGATACATAATATTCTCCTGTGTATGTAACTTGTGAAGTACTGCTATTTATTTAACCATGTTCCCATATTTGGATTTGAGTCATTTCCAGTTTTTTAGTTATTACCAAAAATGGTTCAACGAATTTTGCTGTAAGTCAGTCTGTCATGCTTCTATAAGTATTTCTGTAGGATAAGTTCCTGGAAGTGAAGTCTGCATCAAAGGAGATGTGCTTTTTAGATACCCTAGTTAATGTTTTTCTTACATGAAATTTCAAACAAGTTATTCCCTGGAGCCAAGAATGTCTACAAAGAACAGCACTGCTGCTGAGAAATTGTCTCCCTCCTGCCTCCTGTAATATTTCCAGTTATCTGTTTTTTTGTTTGGTGAGAAAATAGGTCATGTTACATCTTCAAAATGGTTCGTGGAGAATCTGTACATGGTGACACTGAGGTTTTGGGCTCTGGATCTTATCATGATCTTTGACTTCTATTTAAAGAACAGTCACCTTTTCTTTAAGAACATACGAAATGTGTTGTGGCCTGCCTGGCCAGAGTTCTCTGATGAAGCAACAGTGGTTTGTGAAAACTGTAGCTAATCTCCATGAATTTTTCTTGAGGCCTAAGGGAGGATTGTTAATAGCTTATACATCAATTAACCCTAGTAATTTTGAGTATTGCCTCTGTGCCAGCTTCTGTACTAAGCCCTTTCTACGAGTTACGTCCTTGAATGTGCACAGTGATCCCAGAAGGCTGGAACTCTTCTCATCTCTCTGTTCAGATGAGGAAACTCAGGTTCAGAGAGACCCACATAGCAAGTAAGTAGTAGGGCCAGGCTTTGAACCCAGGTCTAATTCCACAACTCCCATTCTTGACCACCAAGCACACCGTTTTCTATCATTAGTTGTCTAAAAATTGTCAAAGTATCTTGTGCTCCGTGATAGAAATTGATCAATCAGTAATTATGGGGGAGCCCATAGAAGTAGGTGCTGCTTCTGCCTTTGGCATCACAGCTCATGGTGGGAACAGGCTTTTTTACTAGACTGTGAGTTCCAATGACAGGATGGTATGTCATTTATACTTGTGACCCTAGCGTGGAAGGGTGCTCAGGAAATATTGAATGAATGAATGAATTAGGCAAATCCATATGAAGTAACGAGAGACCCCTTTAAGCCTTGGTATGATTAGGGGCTGAGTAGTAGGGTATAGAGAGTAAGATGTTAACAGGTTTTTAAGGGAAAAAAAAGGCTAGACAAACATATACTTCCCTATATTTCCTCACCTATGAATGAAACCAAAAAAATAGTGAATTTTATTTTTAGTATGTTAAACCTTTGCTTGGTAGCTAACTTTTAGCCTGCAAGTTATATGTAGGAAAATAGACAAGACTTAATACAAGCCCTTTATTTCTGGTAAAGAAACATTCCGCACGCATGTGTGTGTATCTTGTGAACTTCTATGATGACGACTGGTTGTGTAGCTGGGGTCCAGAAGAGGTGTATCTGCTTTGCTTTCTGCACTCGGGATTGTTATGGACAAAGAAGCAGAAGGGATATTGCAAAGAAAATATGCAGTTGCATTAATTCCACACCGTAGGGTGGTGTGGGTCCTAATCAAATCAGAAACAGAATTTCTGGGTGGCTGGTGGCACCTAAATCAGGCGTGGGTGTAACCCAGATGGCTTGCCACTGGCTTGCACAGGAACTGTGAGACCTCCAGGGGCTCCTCCAGGCCTTAGTGGGAGAGCTGAGCTTGCTCCATGCCAGGTCTTTCCTGGGCAGGCACCGCCTCCACCTCATGGAGCCCTGCCCCACCCTTTCCACACTTTGCCATCTGGCCTTGCATCGTGTCTTGGCCATACTCCGCCTTTGCCTGCCATGTTCCCCCTTCCCTCCATGGTCTCTTCTTTGATCTGGTTAATGCCTCTTCATCCTTCAGATAGCTCTACCGGTTCTTCATTGAGTCGAGTCCAGCTTCAAATGTCCTCCAAACTGTGGGGTAGTGGTCCTCCAGCTTCAGTCACTAGAGTGCTTGTTAAAACACAGATCCTGGACTCCACCCACAGAGGTTAGTATTGAATAGGTCTACGGTGCTGATTTAGGTGTTTCAAGGACCCACCTGAGAACTGATGAAGCAGGAGCTCCAGACATGTGACTGAAAGCAGCTTCTAGAAACGTACTCTGGCCTTTAGCTGCTTCTCCCTGGCTTCTTGCTTCCAGCTGCCCCATCTGCCTCAACCAAAGGTTGGGCAAGGTTGCTTGGACAATTTCAGGGCAGGATGTGTGGGGCAGAATAAGATCCAGAGTGGTGAGTGAGTGTGGTCGTTCATGGCAGACTCCAGGTGTGAAGATCCCCTCAAATCACACTGTCCTCACCTGGATCACGCCTGGGCCATCCATCAGATTTAGAGAGTCCAACAAAAGTGGATAACAAACTCGCAGATAAGAGAAGCAGTGAGATGTGGAGGTGACAGTGAAGGGTCTGGAAGCCATGGGGAAGAGCTGGAAGACCTGAAGGTGTTTAGGAAAAAGCCACCATGGAGGATGGAAGTGGGATAGGGTATGTTCTATCTGATTCTGAGAGGTAGAGCTAGTTAACTTGCAGGTCGACTTGAGCTCAGTATGAGGGAAATGTTACATCATAATGACAGTTGTAATAGATGCTAGGAAACTGACTGGTCACTCTATATGTAGTGTCTCTTGATATTTACAGCATCACTGTGAATAGTTACTATTACCCTACTAGATGGATAATGGAGCCGGGGCTCAGAAGTAATTAAAAAGGTTGCCAAGATTATACAGTGACTAAATGGTTAGTGAGAATTCAACTATTGATCAGATTCACTTTAAAACCTGAAGTGTGTCCCCTGTGTTGTTTCCTCTTGATAGTTAGAGTTGTCTGTAATGATGTAGGGTGCTCGTGGGGTGCTGAGAGCTCACCACTGACTTAGTGATGTAGAACGGGGAGACCTACATCACTTGAACAAGAAGTTCCTTGTACTGTTAATAGGTATTAATAGTTATATATGTATGTGTATTGGGGTGACACTGATTTAAACGACGTTAGTTAGGTGTTTTACCGCTAGACTTCTCAGAGCCTTTAATACACTAACGCACTTTGTGGTTCTCTGAAGACAGCATCATAGTTGATCATGGATTCCATTCTCGAAGAGTATCTCAGAGCAGTTAGAGTTCCTTAGAAGTTTTTTTTTTTTGTTTTTTTTTTTAATACAGATGAAGCTGTGAGAGTTCACACTTCAGAGATTACATGATTGGGCCATGTGACCACAGATCCTTTGATGTTGCTGATGTCACTGTAATTCCGATTTCATAACCAGCTGGTGGGCTTTGCAAAGCATGAGCCCTCCATGCCTGGGTGATATTTTACAGGACTTGTGTTTTTTTCACTCCCACAAGTTCTTGAGGCTTGTGTTGCCCTCAATTTTGTTTTCATTTTTAAGGAGCAATATTGAATGTGTAATTAATTCCCTTTCCTGCTTATGTCCTTAACTATTGATTAGAACCAACAATTCGTATAATAATCATTTGAAGTATAATTATTTCTTATAAATGTTATATGAGTCCTGGGAATGGCCTTGAAAAGCTCCAGAAAGTAATGGAAAGATGCTTTCGACCATTTTTTTTTCCATTACTGAAACCAATTATTTTTCTAAAATTGCTTTTCAGATTGGCTATTAAGTTGAAAAGATCATTGATTTTTTTTAATACTAGCATCAAGGAGAATCCTAATGAAACATGATGTGTTTACAATTAATTATGTTAGCTCTCACTTGGTAGCATAATGCCAATGATGTTTATTTTCTAGTTCTGCTGGGACAGGTGGTCTTGTTCACTAATATCCTCAACTTTGTGGTGGTTGGAAAGAGAGAGTGAATATCTTTTTATTTAAATCCTTAGAGGATTATTTTCTGTTACTCAGAGTTTAAAATCAGACCTTTAAATTTTTTATCCATTTTTGTGAGCTATTTTCTCCTGATAGATGCAGGTAAACTTTGTCCTGGACATTGGTAAGTTGTCACATTAGTGCTTAAAAAATAATTTATCAAAGGTCTTTGTTGATAATCTGGCTTCCCCACTCTATAGGGGGTTTGATCTTTAGTTCCCATGCTGGAGGACACTAGGTCAAGGTGACAGGTGCTGGCACCACAGAGCTTCTGGTGGCAAGAAGCCCGCCAGGAGCCAGCAGTCATGTAGAGCCTTGCCCAGTGGAGTCACTGGCCGTCATAAATGCAGGTCTGGCAGCCCCAGTTCCTTTCCTCTGGGTGTGAGAACCTTCCTTTGAGGGTGGAATAAAACCTTGAGGACCAGGCTCAGGTGGGATTCCATCTTCTGACAGGACACTCCGAAGTTGAGAGCCACAGACTTGACGTTCTACTGTTTTTCAGCTCAAGACTGCTACCTCCATTTTTTAGTTCTTCTCTCAGAAATCAATTTTTCCATTTTGGTGCCGTGGCTTTGGGAAGACACCTAGAAATCAGCCCTGGTTTTGCTGATTCCTTTCAAATACCTTCAAAAAAAATTTTTTTTTCCAGTTCTCTTATGTGCCTTTTCTCCGAATGTCCTTCATTTTGTAAATCCAGTCGGTCGTGGAAGCTTCAGGCTCAGGTACCTGAAGGACAGTGTGTTTCCCAGCATGGCGTCCTAGTCCCAGCTTCAATCTGAATTTTGTACATGTTGAACTGTGGAGGTTCATTTTCTGTGGATCCCTGTGCCACTAGCAGTCTCTTTAAATCCCTTGCTGTGTGTGTTTGTGTACCTGTATCGAATGCAATATAGTTTCTTTATAGCCAACATGTTATTTTTATGTGCCTTACTTTATTACACATGAAATGAAACCGTCTCTGACATTTTTATATGCACTGCATTTTTATTAGAGTTATATCTTTCATCAATAATAACATAAGCTGCCTTCTCTCGAATATTTACTGAGATTGCTGCCACTGTTTGCAAAGAGTGCTGTTGCCGCCTTATTAGAAATGGTTTCATTCTCATTGCTTTTATCTCGTTAGATAATCCTTTAATCCCTGTTCATTGCCCATAGATTCTGACTCTCCTTGTCAGTGCTATGAATGCAAAGTCCTCAGAACAGTGTGGTGGGTGAGGCTGGCCAGCTAGTTGATCTGTTTCAAGTCATTACAGAATCATCAGTTCTGGTGGCTGCAGTGATTAGAACTGGAGGTCTCATACCTGAGGCCAGCCGTGTTCATTCATAATAAGGGGTTTAGCAGATATTTATGCAAGCAGAAAATTGAATCAGCAGCGCCATCAGTGCATTAAATTATGGCATTTTCCTGCAGAATTCCTGTAAAAAAGTGTAATAGTAGATTTGGAAAGAACCATTTCTTATGCAGGTTAGTTTAGGGTCCTTGGTAACATAGCAAGATAGGAAGTTTTCTCCATGAATAAGTCCTCCATTATCTCAGAGACTCCAAACCAGTTTGTTCTGGTTGGTACCCACATACAGATATGCCAGTCCGCGATTAGATACTAACCATTTTTCTATCAATTTCGGAAAATCACCTTCTTGATGACATCTTTGATCCTAGGAAAATGAGACTGAAAACCCAAGGAAACAGAAAGGCTCTAGTGCTGCATTTAAGAGGCAGGCTCTAGCCTGCCTTTGACATTTTGTGGCGTTTTAACGTAATTTTGAGAGATATAAAATAACTCCCAATTATGTGGCACCCTAAGACCTCAGTGTGTTCTTCCCTAGATGCTAGCTGTGATGAAAAAGGGAGCAGGGGCTCGAGAGAGAGCCAAGGGGAACATCAGAGGCTCAGTTGTAAGTTGGATGAGGCACCTCCCGGGGTGTACTTGGATAACAGTTTCTAAAAAAGTCACCCTACAAAGGATGATCACATTCATTTTTATTTTCTTTGTTCTTTAATTAAGATTTTTAAGTAGGGGATACATTCAGATGGTTCCGAAATAAATAGGAAGGAAGACAGGAAAAAGTCTCTTTGTGCCCAGTTTTCTCACCCGGTAACTACTGTTATTAGGTTCTTGTGTATCCTTCTGGAGATAAATTTAAGCATTTATTAATTTGTGTGTGCATGTATATTCTTTTTCTTTCTTTTTTTTTGAAAAACATAAAAGGATGTTATAGGCAGTGATCTGCACCTGCATTTTTTTTTTTTACAAGTATGAATATATCTTGGAGATCTTTCTAGTTAGGTACACAGACACCATTGTTGTCTTTTTTCTTCTCCTTCTACTATGTGGTAGTCCAATGTAAAAGTGTACCATAATTTATTTAATCAATCCCCTATTGGTGGGCATTCAGGTTGTTTCTAGTGTTTTACTATCAAAAGCAGTGCTAGAATGAATAACCCTGTATCTGTGTCATTTCACACATCAAGTGCAAGGTCTTCAGTATGCTGAATCCTCAGAAAAGAAATTAGTGGATCAGAAGATAAATGCATTTATAATTTTGATGACTGTTATCAAATTGCTCTCCCCCCCAGTAATGGTAAGTATTTGACACTGTTTCCAAACAGCCTTGCCAATAGATATGTCTATTCAAGTCCTTTGCCCATTTTTCTAGTAGGTCCTTGGTTTTTTACTTGTTAGGTTCTGGGAGATCTTCATATATCAGAGAGATTAGCCCTTTGCCTCTAATTTGAATGCAAATACGAGATTCCCAGTGGTGATGTTTGCCTTTCAATTTTACTTATGATATGTTCCCAGGTAAAAGCTTCATTTTTATGTGTTCGTATTTATTGACCTTGACTCTTGTAACATCTGGATTTTTAGGTAAGACTCAAAAGGCCTTTTCCACTTCAAAGTTAATAAGGAATTTTCTCATTTTTTCTCCCACCATGTCTTTACACATTTGGCATTTATTTTGATGTACGCTGTAAGATACAGAAGCCACTTTTTCCTTCAGGTGCTATTCAGTTGTCCTTACATCACTAGTTGAATATATATATTTTTCCCCACTGATATGAGATGCCCACCTTTACTGTGTTCTGAGTTTGTATTTGGATTGACTTTGGACTTTGCATTCTGATCCATGTGTTTGTCTTTATAGTCATATTCCACTACCAGTACCATGCTGTTTTAACATTATGGCTTTATAATATGTTAGGGCTGCCTTTATTTATTCTTCTTTTTTCAATCTTGTATATTTTTTCTTTTCTCGATAGTCTTACATATTTATTTTTCAAAACATGCTTAAAGATAAACTTGTGTAATTCCCAAACTGAAAACAGTGTTTTCATTAGAAGAGCATTAGGTTTATAAATTACCCTCAAGAAAAAATGGACATCTCCGTAAGTTTGTCTTCCTGTCCAGGAAAAGTGTGTATCTTCTTATTCGTGCAAGTCTTCTTTTGTGTCCTTTAGAAGGGCTATAAAGTTTTCTTTCATAGGTTTGTACATTTATTATTTAGTCAGTTTCTTGATAGTTTATTCCATGTGTGCTACAGTAAAAGGAATTTTTTCTTGGACAGATGTCCTAATTGGTGGAGGTTTGTATGGAAGGAAATTACGGGTATCTTCAAGTTAATTTTTGTATCTTGCTAGCTTTTTGAATTGTCTGAGGGTTTTTAGTTGGTCTTTTTTTGGCTTTCCAAGAGTATATGTAACTTGTCTTTAAACAGTCCTAGTTTTATCTACTCTTTTCCAATTCTTATACTTCTTAAGGTCCCAGGTTTCCCCTCATATGATGTGAAATAATAGCAGTGATAGTGAGCACCCTTGTCTTGGTCCTGTCTTGGCCCTGATTCCTTTTTTTTTTTTAATTAAAAAAAAATTTTATTGAGGTATAGTTCTTTACAACGTTGTGTTAGTTTCTGCTGTACAGCGAAGTGAATCAGCTATATGTATACATATATCCCCTCTTTTTTGGATTTCTGTCCCATTTAGGTCACCACAGAGCATTAAGTAGAGTTCCCTGTGCTATACAGCAGTTTCTCATTAGTTATCTATTTTATATGTAGTAGTGTATAAATCTCAATCCCAATCTCCCTTTCCCCCCTACGTTTGTCCATACGTTTGTTTTCTATGTCTGTGTCTCTATTTCTGCCTTGTAAACAGGTTCACCTGTACCATTCTTCTAGATTCCACATATATGTGTTAATATACAATACTTGTTTTGCTCCTTCTGACTTACTTCACTCTGTATGACAGTCTCTAGGCCCATCCACCTCTCTGCAGATGACCCAATTTCATTCCTTTTTAATGGCTGAGTAATATTCCATTGTATATATGTACTTGGCCCTGATTCTTACTGGCTCATATTCTAGTGTTGCCTCATTAAGTATGATCCTAGCTTTGGGTTTGTGTTAAATATATTTTATCATGTCAAAGAAGTGTACATTTTATTCCTGTTTGATTGATTGATTCATTGTTGTTAAGAATGATTGTTGAATTTTGCCCCAATTCAATTTTGCCCAAATTCATCCCTTATTCTCTGTCTAGGGGATGGTTACATGATTTTACACTAGAGCTCTATTAATATGATGAACTAGTTTGATGGATTGACTAGTATAGTATTGAGCAATCTTTGCTTGTATAAATCCCACTTGGTCATGATGTAATGTGCTTCTTGATACCATGTGTTAATTTTTTTGTATTGATATTCATGGATGAAATAGGTCTTGAGTTTTCTTTGACACCTTATAGTTGTGAGGTTTTTACTTACTTTGTTTAAAAACTTACTTTTTTGTGTGAAGGAGGGTTTTCTGAACAAGTTTGTACTGTGAACAAGATTTTAGGAAACATATTTGACCTAAGGGAACCAGTAGTTTCTAGGGCTACTTACAAGTATGTTCATGTATGTGGGTGCCAGTTTAAACTTAATGAAGGTAAGCTTTGTCTCTTTGGGGAGGCAAAGTATGGAAAATAATGTATTAGTATTTTATTGGTACTAATAAGAACTAATAAAGTCAATCATTAGTTAACTAAATTAATTAGTTTAATACGTAGTAGGTTGGCTTTACATGTATTAGCCCATTTTAATCTTCCGTAATCCTTAAAAGAGGAATTTCTTTTAACTTACGGAAGAGAAAACTGACTTTGAAGAGGTGAGCATGACTCGGCCAAGATCACACAGCCAGTAAGGGATGGAATCACACTTTAAACCTAGATCTATTTGACCTGGCATACATATGCCTAACCTCCACGATGAATTGTTTTTTAAATAAATTGAGTTGTTATATGTAATTGGAAGTAAGAAGACCATTTCCTTAAGCAGTGGGCCTCAAAGTGGGATCTCCAGGCCAGCAGCATCTACATCACCTGGGAACTTGTTAGAAATGCAAATTCTCAAGCCCTCACCCGGATCTGAAGCAGAAACTCAGGGACGAGGCCCAACAATCTGTGTTTTAATAAGGCCTCCGGGTGATGCTAATCTCCATACACTGAAATTTGGGAACCGCTGCTTTAGGAACTTCAGACTACTCTTCCTTTCTGCAGTCTGAATTTTAGGAGTTGTTAACGTGTTGACTCTATGAATAGGGCAAATATTCTTTATTTTCTCCATGTACTCTTCAGAAATAAAGGCTAATCATTTGTGTAACACCTTACGGCTTGCTCACAAAAGGGAGTATTTGCCGAGCCTAGCTCCCTAGGAAACTTGTGAAAATTAAACATTCTTGTGAAATGTCAATAGAGCATCATTTACTCACAGCCTCAGTCCAAGCAGAGGTCGTAAGTAAACTAATTAGACTTCATTTTAGGAGTGTGAGCAGTTTGAAGATTTGCATGTTTTCTGCCTGTGGCCCCAATGCAGGATGTACTTTGCTGGGACTCCGTTTATGTAGGAAAGGGGCTGTGAGGGCAGGAACCCAGCAGCCTCAGGTCTCTACCTCTGACAGGCTCACGAAGACTTTGTTCTGTTCCCCTGAATGAGTAAATGCCAGGAGGAAGGTGAAATGCTGGCAGTCTGCCCACTAGACCTCATCTCCTCGCAGTGCCACCAGACTGAGGAAATAATGATAATTCACTTAACCTAAAAGGCTCATGCCAATTAATGATTTCCATGCAATTGACAGTTGCTTGCCCTTCTCTTCTGGGTGCAGAATTCATTTCATTGGCATCACTGATTTACAAAAGGCAGTCTGCTTGCAAGCTAATTGGGTGAAGTCAGTACAGAGGGCAGTGTGGCTGTGAGTACGAGTGCTGCTAAAGTGGTTTCCGATAACGTGCCTCTCGTCCCTGCATTATTTGTCACCCCCAGAGTAATTAGATCAGAGTGGTGTCAGCTCGGGGCTCTGAGGGTGCTATGGGTTTACCAGCCACCAAGTACAGTTTGCTGAAACTAGCTTTTAATTATATTCAGGTATCTTGTCCAGTTCTAGGAGTTTGCAGACTGACGTATTTCTGTGCTTAGTGAATGTTTTCCTGGTGGGTGTGTGCATCTGTTTACATGTGTGCATGTGCATGTATGAGGGGGTGTGTGTGTGTGTACATATGATGGGTTAGGATTGATGTGTTAAATGAACCACTTCCCAGGGACTGCAAGTTGTGTGTCCCTGTGTGAGCTGACTCTAATTAAACCACACCGCCCAGCATCCGGGACAGAAGTGACCCACCCTCGGCGGGCTGGAGACTGGGGTTGGCAGGACGCAGGGAAGCTGGGGAGCCTGCATACATGCGAGTCTGCGCACAGGCTGGGTCTAATGACTGCGGGGACCTGTGACAAGAGTCTAAACAGAGACTCATATTACCTGACGTCTAAAGAGCCAAGTTACAGTATAAGCAGACCGACAGACTCTCAAGCGACCACATATGCTCTGTCCTCCTACCTTGACAAAGGCACCTTCATAATAACCTGGATGTGGCTATGTGAACAAAGAGCCCCTTCTCATCCCCCCCTCGGCGTCCTCCTGCTCCGTGAAGGGCCTTGCGTGCCCGCTTGCAGGCACCCAGGCTTCTCGTCCAAACTCTGATCCTAAGCCCCCTCCTCATTGTGGGCCCCTCTTAGGCTTAAGGGGCCCTCACTGGTAGCTCAGGCCACCTGTCAAGGTGTCAGTGCACCTTGGAGAAAAGGCCCTGGAAGTTGGCTCAGGCCTATTTTCGCAGGAAATTCTTATTCTAGGGAACAAGGACATGGCCCAGAAGGGGGAGCATGAGTTCTGGGGAGGCCTGGCTTCCAGATGAGGGCCAGAGGCAGGTCTCCCTCTGCCTGGTCTAACTGGGTCTAAGTGAACTTGTGAAATGTTAGTAAGATTTCATTTATCCAGGGCCGCAATCAAGGGAGAGGCCTTAAACACAGGCTTGTGTATTCATGCAAACCCTGCCCCACAGATGTTCACATCCTGTGATGGTGCACAGAACCTCCTGTGTGAGCCTCACGTGGTCCTTGTGCGTTCTACCCTCACACACACACACTTTGACACACTCCCAGAAGATGTATCCGTGCTACTCTTACATATACATACACACACTCAGCAACTGTCACTTGTCTGCTTTACTGTGGTACCCACACACCTGTCATCAATCTTTATGCACAGACATGTGTATCTCTTAGCCTCACACACATATGCACGCCCACAAACATTTTGCTTGTCCACATGTCCCCAAACCTAGGCCTCTTTCTGCCCATACTCACTTCTCTGACATGTAGCCCCACTTACTTCCTCTGGCATGTTTCTCTTGTCACCAGTCATCATCAGTGTCATCAAGGATCAGGTTGAGGCTTGCAAGCTAAAGTAATGCTTCTAGAAGCGGTTTTTTTTTTTTTTTTTTGCGGTACGCGGGCCTCTCACCGTTGTGGCCTCTCCATTTGTGGAGCACAGGCTCTGGATGCACAGGCTCAGCGGCCGTGGCTCACGGGCCCAGCCGCTCCATGGCATGTGAGATCCTCCCAGACTGGGGCACGAACCCATGCCCCCCCCATATCGGCAGGCGGACTCTCAACCACTGCGCCATCAGGGAAGCCCAGGAGCGGTTATTTTTATTGAGATTCTACTTACGACTCATCCGCAGACAATGAAAACTGAACGTGTTGCATTTACTGATGACCACTGGGTAATCCAGACACAAACACCCACACGTCTGCTGTGTTTCTGTTGGTGGCGCAGTCCTGCTGAAGGTTGTCGTGTGTCATCCAGCAGGGCAGAGCATTTGGCCCTGGCTCCCTTGTCTGGGTATTTTAGGAGCAGCACTCAGGATTCCTTACAGCATCCCACATCCTTTCTCCCTTGACACAGAGAAACTCATGCAGGGGAGACTGAGCGACCCCAGGTGTTCCCGTGGCCTCAGCTCCCACTTAGCCAAAGATACAGCTCCAAAAATCTCATCTCCGGGTCACTGCCTCCGAGGCAGATGCAAATAGCTCACTCTTTCTAGTCACTTCCATCGCAGCACCGTCTCTGTGATGGAACAATGTGGGCTTAGTGAAGCACTTTCAGGTCAGCAGTAGTTGGGCCAAAGCCCTTTCACGTCGGTGTCTTGTCTGCCTTAAAGTAAAAGATGTCCAACTGTGTGATGGGACATTTTGTTGGAAATATGTTTGGTATTCAGTAATAGGATTCTATATCATTTGACTTAACTTTGTAAAAATGAACTTTATGCTGGAATGCTTTTAGATTTACAGAAAGGTAAGTCTGACGTGTATCTGCAAAGATACACAGAGTTTGTGTATACCCATCACTCAGTTTCACCCGTTGATAGCATCTCATATAACCATGGTACACTTGTCAAAACTAAGACACTGGCATTGGTACATGACTGTTAGCTTAACTCCAGACTTTCATCGCTTGGTAAAAGCAGTGTTTTCCAGTGCTCTCTTCTGTAAAGCTATTTTCCCCTTTCTTCACACTCTTCTTTGGCAGCAAGTCACTACTTCTGGCCCACCCTCAAACAGGGAGGGCAGGAGTTAAGCCCCACCTCCTGGAAGGAGCAGTATCTACACATATTATTTGGAATTCTGCTGAAAGAAAGACTTCACTCCCTCTCACTTTTAAAAAGATGTGAAGGTATTTGGTGCAACGTCTGGGTCTGGATGAAACGGCATAGATGTGTTTATCCCTGCTCCTCCCTATTAAGAGTGACAGTAAACCCTGGATAAAGCATTAAGAGGCAACCAGAGGAGAATCTGAAAGGTGGTAAGAGGAAGGTGTTGGCTTGCGACCCAGGACTGGAGGAACAGCACAGTGACACAGTGTCTTACGGCCTTTCCTGACCTACAGCTTAGCACCAGAAAGTAGCCCAGGTCGGCACATCCCTCCCTCGATACAATAAGAGTACCTTCAACATTCAGTGAACCCAGTACCTTGGCTTCACCGACAATGGTGGCCACGGGAAGTGTCCTCCCCTGCTGGTGCCTGAAACTTCTGTTTCTCACTGAGGGATACAAGAGTGGCTGGGGGGCCACTAGCAAAAGAGGCCCTTCCACAACATGTGGCCTGGCTTGGGAAGGCTTCTTTGTTCTCCCCTCCCCTACCCAGAGACCCCTGGATGGCTGGAGGATGCCCTCTACAACAAGCACTCAGGGACACCTCTTTATCCTCATGGCCCAAGACTCTCCTTCTCAACCAAGAGACACCAGTGGCTTGGACTGGGGAACCCCTTGCTTTGAGGAGTGAGGCAAGGAAGTCTGCTCTCACCACTCTTATTCACCATAGAACTGGAAGTTCTAGCCCCTGCAATAAGGTAGGAAAAAGAAAAGACATTGGTAAGCAAGAAATAAAACTGTGCCTGTTTGTAGATGACACGGGGTTCTATGTAGAAAACCCCAAGGAATACTGTTTTAAAAAAAGCCTCCTAGAACCAATAGGTAAGCTCACAAAGATAACAGTATATAAGACGAATGCACAGAAGTCAGTCATGTTTCTGTATAGTAACAATGAATATGTGAACATTGAAACTGAAAACACGATACCATTTATGTTGACTCCAAAGAAATGAAATCTTTATATATACGCTTAAATCACGCATAGGATCTGTGTTCTGAATATTACAAAATACCGATGAAAGAAATCAAAGAATTCCTAAACAAATAGGCATATCATGTTCATGACTTGGGGACCTCAGCAGAGTAAAGATATCCATTTGCCCCAAATTGGCACACAGGTTTAAAGAAATTTCTATTAAAATCCCAGCAAGGATTTTTGTAGGTGTAGATAAGTTTATTCTAAAATTTATATGGACAGGTATAGGCCCCAAATAGGTAAAATGATCTTGACAAAGAAGAATAGGAGGAATCCCTCTATTTTATATTAAAGCTTACTAATTATATAGCTATAGTAATTAGTCAGTGTGGTATTGCCAGAGGGATAGATTTGTGGAACGGAATAGAAAACCCAGAAATATAACCAGACAAATATGCTCAAGTGATTTTTGACAAAGGCGCAAAAGGATTTCAGTGGAGGAAACACAGCCTTTTCAACAAATGATGCTAGAGCCGTGGTCATCCATGAGGAAAAATCCTAAACCTCGTGCCTAATACAGAAGTTCACTCAAAATGGATCATGGACTTAAATGTAAAATGTAAAGCCATACAAATTTTATAGGAGAAAAAAAATAAGAGAAAACCTTCGGGATCTAGGACTAGACAAAGAATTCTCAGATTGGAGAACAAAATCATGATCCATAAAAGGCAAATTTGTTAAATTGGACTTCATCAAAATATCAGCAACCTGTAGTCTGTGAAAGACCTCATTAGAAAGATGAAAAGACAAGCTATATACTGGAAATACTTGCAGCACACACATCCAACAAAGGACTAGCCCCTGGCCCTGTATAAAGAACTCTCAAAAGTCAAGAGTCAAAAAACTGGCAAGCCAATTAGAAAATGGGCAAGAGTCATGAAGAGACCTTTTACCAAGGGGGATACACAGATGGCACATAACCACACGAAGTGGTTTTCCGCATCATTAGCCATCAGGGAAATGCAAATTAAAATAACCATGAGATACCACTACACACCTAGCAGGATGGCTAAGATGAAAAAAATAGTGGCAACACCAAATGCTGGTGAGGGTGTGGAGACAAAAATTACTCGCAGTTGCTGACAGGAATGTAAAATGGTATAGTTGCTCTAAAATGCATGTGCCATCCAATGCACTCTTGGACATTTATCCCAGAGAAATGGAAACTTGTGTTCATATGAAAACTTGCACTTAATTTTTTAACATAAGATTGTTTTATATGAATGGCCAAGACTGAGTGTATAGGAGATAATCCAAATCAAATGAATTTTGTAACCACTGACTTTAAAAGCATAGAAAAAATATATTATACAGCTCACATATAGAAAAATATACCAGTTTCCAAATGGCCAGATGAGTCCTACCACTTTTTTCCCCTGTTATTCGCTGCCCTCCCCAGCTTTATTGAGATAGAATTGATGTATAACATTGTGCGAGCTTAAGGTGTGCACATGAATGTTTATGGCAGCTCTACCTGTAATAGCTAAAACCTGGAATCAGGCCAGAGGTCCTTCAGTGAGTCCATTTATAGATAAAATTTTCAAAATGCCAAAATTTTAGAAATGGAAGAAAAAGTAGTCATTGCCAGTGGTTAGGGATGACTAAGAGGGGTCAGAGGAAAAGGGTGTGGTTATAAAATGGTGATGCCTGGGATCCTTGTGGTGATGGGACTGTCTTGTATTTTGACTGTGATGGTGGATACAGAAATCTACATGGGATGAAATTATATAGAGGTAAACTTTACACAGTGCAAGTAAAATTGGGAGAAATCCCAGTAAGATGGATGGAATGTATCAATGCAAATATCCTAGTTGTGATTCTGTACCATAATCTTGCAAGAAGTTACCATAAGATGAGACTGGAGAAAGGTATGTGGGATCTCTCTGGATTATTTCTTACAGTTGTTTATGAATCTACAATGATTTCAATAAAAATTTCAGTGAAAAAAGATATATGATGTGATGGAATCAGGTTTAATATATTTTTGAAAGCATTTCAAAAGCATTTAATATCTTGTGAAAACATTTCATAGTCCTATGAAATTTTGATAAAAGTATATAGAAAAGGAATGAGCAGTATGCCTTCTAAAATTCCTATCCCCAAATTGATAGATTAACAGAAATTAATATGTATCCATTTTATTCTGATCTAATGCTTCAATATATTTTTCTAAATGAAGCAACTTTTATTTTTCTTCTTACAAAAGTACTAAAGATTCATTGTATTTGGAATTTTCAAGTAAGCCCAAAGAATAAAATAGACATCTCTTGCGTGGGATTTTTTTTTTTTTTTGTGGTACACGGGCCTCTCACTGTTGTGGCCTCTCCCGTTGCGGAGCACAGGCTCCGGTCGTTCAGGCTTAGCGGCCATGGCTCACGGGCCCAGCCGCTCCGAGGCATGTGGGATCTTCCCGGACTGGGGCACGAACCCGTGTCCCCTGCATCGGCAGGCGGACTCTCAACCACTGTGCCACCAGGGAAGCCCACGTGTGTTTGTTTTTAATAGGCATCAGGCGGCGGTCCTGTGGACTTTTGCTCTCACTGGGTCCTCTTACTGTTCCTTTCATCATGGGTGGGTGAGGCGACCTTTCCTTTCCAAGGAGAGTCCCCAAGTCCTTGGGTGTGAAGGTGTTTGTCCACTGAACTAGTGTGTCTTCAGGGATGCTCTTGATTTGAGACAAGGCTCTTGCATAACATTTCAGAAGCTAGCTGCTCACGAGATAAAACCAGCCTTCCTCCATGCCCTTAGCAGCTCTGAGCTGATAGTAGGTGGTAACTCAAGGGGTGTCAATGGATGTCTGTATATAAAGAAAGACAGGGAAAGTTTAGGGTCCGGAGTATGTAATCCTGTATGTGATGAGCCCCTTTTGTTATAAGGGCTTCTCTCTTGCATCTAAGGAGCAGAGTGCTACGGAGTCTTGGTTTGCTTTTCTTTCAGAGACAAAGGGCTATCTTTGTTGCCCATCACCCTATAGCAATGACAAGGCTGCTCTCAGTGCTCCCTGTCCTGGACCTCTGTCATTTTGTCTGCCCAGACCAGTAGCCATCTTGTCTACCTTTCTAGGAGATGTGCCTTTCCTTCTCTGTAACCCTGTGATTCAAATGAGAGTATCATCTTCCCATAGAATCTGTGCCCCTGATGATGCTAGGACTCTGAGTGCTTCCATGCTTCCCTGACCTAGTGATGAAGCAGCCCCTGGTACCAGTTACCCCTAAGACTAGCCACCCTTTGAGCTGGCTGTTTACAAAAGCTAGTGAAGTGTGTTCCTTGGCTTAGCTAGTTCATGTTGAATTTCCTTCACGTGTGTTCAAGTGTCCTGACTCATACTCTCTGTAACATCGAAATTCATTATTTTCTTTCTCAATTCTTCCCTACATCTTCCTGTTCTTAGCCATAGAAGGAGAGGCCAAAATAAGTATCTCGTTTTATTCTGTTCTTTAAGTTTCCTGCTGTGTCCCAGACAAGATCAGATGACGATTCCCTTTGTGTGTCTAGCGAGGACCAGTTGCTTCTGCAAGAGCGGCTCCAGTCTCATCAAGTATCCACCCAGGGCTTCCCTGGTGGCGCAGTGGTTGGGAGTCCGCCTGCCGACGCAGGGGACACGGGTTCGTGCCCCGGTCCGGGAAGATCCCACATGCCGTGGAGTGGCTGGGCCCGTGAGCCATGGCCGCTGAGCCTGTGCTTCCGGAGCCTGTGGTCTGCAACGGGGGCCGCCACAATGGTGAGAGGCCCGTGTACGGCAGGAAAGGAAAAAAAAATAAAAAAGAATCCACCCACAATCAGAACTAAAGAACTAAAAAGGCCTGGAGCAGAGCAGCTCAGGCTGCTTCGAGTGCCTTTTTTTTTTTTTGCAGTGTATGTGCTCATCTTGTTGCTGAAGAGACCGAAGTCATCACCCAGTCCTAGCGAATTCATGTATCAAGACTGATGAATGATTGCAGAGGTATATTTAGATTGTTCCTAAATTCTGACATTGCTTGGAGGTAAATCCATTATCTGGGCAAGGGCTGCTACATAGTAATTAAACTGAAAATATTATATTTGTAGATGCTTTCTGCCCCTCAGCAAAACATATTTAAAATATTCATAGAGGTGATTTTTTTAAATCTTTGCGCTTTGGTACTGCAATTCCAGTGGAGTAACATGCAAGCAGTGTTCTGAAGATGACTAGTGTTTCTATCCTGTTGGGTAGTGTTGGGTGGGGTCTTGCTTCCGTGGTGAGTACAATCTCAGTCTCACTCTGATGGCCTGGGAGCCACCTCTATGGAGGGTGGGCCACTGCAGCCTCCTCGTCCTGGAGTTTGGCCAGAGCCCTTCCTGCTCTTGCATCAGTGATGTGCCATTTGTAAGTCCCCAAGCTTGTTTGACTCATTCAGGGCTTCTCAGGTCAACTGGCAGCAATCAGAAGCCTCACATTCCTCTCTGCTGGTAAGTGGAGACGGGGGCATGAGAAGAAAACAGGCTTGGTTTGCTCATCATTGCTTTTTGGTCTTGTCAGCTTTGTTAAAGAAATGGAATTTACACTTTTTCTGTGTTGGACATTGATGGGGAAATGTCTAGGTCGCAGAGTTTTGCATTCCTGTTCATAGGTATATCAGCCTCGCAACAGCCCCTATTAACCACGGAAGCCCCCAGGGAATAGGACAGCAAAGATCCAGGGGATGGAAGTGTCTGAGAGACTTGCTGGTATGTCACAAACCTGCTTAGGTAGTCTGTAGTCTATAATTAATGTCTGTATCGGCTGTTGTTGCTTTGCTTCTCCAAGCCTTGTGATAACGTGCCTGATCTCTGTTTGCGAAGCCCAGGGGTCTGTTCTGAAGCCATAGGCCTTTCTTCCAAGAGAATCCCTGGTTCAGGTCATGGCCTCTGTTCCCTCGTCCTACAGACACTGATGCGCGAGTTGGCTTGTTCTTTAAACCAAAATGGAAGGACCTCAGGCTCCTTTGCAAATTTCAATGCCTGGCACTGAGGTGGGCGATAGATGCCAAGCTCTCAAAGATTCTTGTTTTATTTTGATTCTGCCAGAGCCAGAGGGTCATCAGGATTTCAAGACCCTATGAAATGGTTGGCTTAAGTCATAATATGGCAAATAATTCAACTTGCTATCCTTAGAAAGTTCTTCTTCATGAGTAATGCCAGCTGGTGGGATTGAAGCTTTAGAAAACAACCACCATGTTCTTTTTTTTTTTCCTTCTAATTTTTATCGGAATAGAGTTGATTTACAATGTTGTGTTAGTTTCTGCCATACAGGAAAGTGAATCAGTTTTACATATATCAACTCTTTTTTAGATTCTTTTCCCATATAAGTCCTTACAGAGTATTGAGTAGAATTCCCTGTGCTCTACAGTAGGTCCTTATTAGTTATCTATTTTATATGTAGTAGTGTATATATGTCAATCCCAATCTCCCAATTCATCCCTCCCCCCAGCTACCACTTGTAAATTTGTTTTCTGCTAAGCAGAAAAATCTATTTTTCTGTCAAATAAAATTGCACCTAGGGCCTAGTACGTACAACTGATTAAGAATTCCTAAGGCTAGCCTAGCCTTGAGCCTACTACAGTAGATCCTGAGGCACTTTCTTAGATGCTCAGGGTTTGAGGGTCCTTCCTTTGTGGGCTGCTGGCTTTCTGAGTCCTTCTGCACTGCCTTAAATGCTGAGGTCTGGGCAGCTCACATAGTACACAATTAGCGTGGGGTAGGGTCTTCTGATTCCCTGTATGCTCTGAACTTGAGGCATTGCAGCTGCTATGGAGCCTCTGCTGTACCCCTTGGTCACAAATTTCGTTAGAAATCCTCAGTCAAAATGGCTCACTTTTCAGATGGATAAAGGGAGGCTCTGAAAGGGGTGGGAAGGTGCTCAGAGTTACCCATTCATTCATTCGTTTGTTGGTTTGTTCATTCATTGATAAATATTTGCTTTATTATGTTCTGGAGATACCCTGGCCAGTAAGTGTCCTTGGATTCACACAGTTTATAATCTGGATACAAATAATTATCAGAAACAGGAATGCTGTGGTGGGGACGTACAAGTCGGTTTGGGCTGCTATAACAAAATACCGTAGACTGGGTGGCTTAAATAATAGCCATTTATTTCTCATAGTTCTAGAGGCTGGAAGTCCAAGGTCAGGATGTTGGCTGCTTTGCTTACTGGCTTGTGGGTGGCAGCCTTCTTGCCATGTCCTCACTTGGCAGATACAGAGCTCTGGTGTCTTT
The DNA here is from genome assembly GCF_003031525.2 of Neophocaena asiaeorientalis asiaeorientalis. Classification (NCBI taxonomy): domain Eukaryota; kingdom Metazoa; phylum Chordata; class Mammalia; order Artiodactyla; family Phocoenidae; genus Neophocaena; species Neophocaena asiaeorientalis. The sequence goes on along the minus strand of NW_020173922.1, from coordinate 2,601,190 downwards.
TCCTTTTCTTATAAGGGCACAAATCCCACCATGGGGGCCCTAGCCTCATGACCTCATCTAACCCTAATTATCTCCCAAAGGCCCAGTCTCCAAATACCGTCATGTTGGAGATTAGGACTCTTTTTTTTTTTTTTTGGTGGGGGACACAATTCAGTCCATAACAGGCACTACTGAGGCACACAGTAGTGATACACTAATACCAGAAGGATGAGTAGGAGTTAAACACACAGAGAAGTGAGGAGAGGGCGGTCTGTGCACAGGCGCAGAGATGGGTGAGTCCTGAGCCGTTGCTACGATGCCTAGAGCACAGGGAATGGGAAGAGAAGACATGAATGCTGTGGGAGTAGATGAGAGTCTGAGCATTTGGACTCACACCGTGCTAGAGGGTTTGGTATAACCCTGAGGGATGTGGTGAAGCATGGTGGGTCACAGTGACCCTGGATCCTTGTCGCTTTCTTAGCATCAAGGCCCATGCCTGTGTACGGGGCACTTCATGGCCCAGCATTACTTACTGAGAATAAATGTAGACACCTCTGCAGCATGACACTTCAGCCCTCAGGGCAAGAAGATCAAGCCACAATTTTTGTGGTAAACAGAGTAATTTGGTCAATAGTTTAATTCTGGCAGTAGCCGAATGACATCATAAAGAATGCAGTGGCATTTCTACTGGAAATGTCTGCCATCATTTTCTTCTTGACATGAAGAAACTAAAAGCTTCCTAACTCCAGAAAAAATGAGCATGAAATGTGCCTATCAGTCTCCCTGTGAAGAAGCATTAGGCTGCGGCGTTGTAGGTACGCGGAGGAGGAGGCGATCACGGAGCAGGATGATGTACAGCTCACTGGTGGTCTTGTTTCCAGAAACCCCCTCTCTTCAGGGCCCAGCTGTGGTCTGGATGTCCCTGTAGCGCCGGTGGCCTTGGGTCAGCCCCACAGTGCAAGTTGCAGGAGTGTGGCGAGGTGCCTCGAGAGGGAGGATGCCTGCCTGCAGCCCTTCTGGATGCTCACGTGGGGTCCCCTCCTGGTTTTGTCAAGGGCTGGACTCCAGCTGGTTCTGAGCTTTTTGAAGGTAACTTCTGTTGGCACATTTCCCTTTCTCAGTTCTTGAGCTTGTCTCCTACCTTTAGCGCAGTGGTTCTCAAAATGTGATCCTTGGACCAGCGCATCAGACAGGCCAGTTCTTAAGTCCCACCTAAGACATGCTGCATCAGCATCTTTGAGGATGGGGCCCAGAAACCTGTGTTTTAACAAGCTTTCCAGGTGATTCCTTTGCAGGGGGAAACCCCTGCTTTAGCAGTGTGTGCACTGGGGCATCATGCTCCATGCCTTAGCGTGCATATGTGTGGAAGGTCAGAGTTTGTGTTGGGGTGTGGGTGCAGACGTCTGAACCGCTTAAGAAAGGTTCTGTGCAGGGACGTGACTATAGGAGGCACCTGGGTGGGGGCTGAGTGACGATGGAGAGATCTTTCATACCTCTTGGTACCTAATAGTGATGTTGATAGCTAACAGCTGTTGAGCGTGGAGTGTGCCAGTCACTGTGCCAAGCATTGTGCGTGTTATCATTTTATTTTCACGATACCTCTGTGAGGTAGTTTTACGATCCCCAACTTATAATGAGTTAGAGTGAGGCTTATAGCAGGTAACTAACTTGCTCAGGATCGTCCCGCTAGAAGGTGGCAGAGAGGGAACCCAAGCACAGGTCTGTGCTGTGTCCAAAGCCTGCGCTCCCGGAGCTGCAGACTGGCCTTCCTCTTGCTCTGCTCAGGTAACGGTACTTCTGGGCATGGCCAGTCTCAGCACTGCCTGGGTTCCCTGGGGGGCCCTTGAGCTGGCGTGGTGGACATATTTCAGTACAGAGCCCCGTGAAAGCATTGAGTATTGAGGGCTTTCATGCTGTGGGGGGGAGAATGGTACTTCATCTCCTCTCCACAAATAAGTAATATTAGAAGCACAAACAAGAAGCAAGAAAACCAGCTGAACTGTTTCACACTTGAAATGCACCACGTGCAATCGAGTGCCTATGAAAGTGGACTGGGCCCAAGCTCCCGGTCTCCAGGGATCGAGGCCCTTAAGATAAGGAGCCGAACTGCGGGGCTGGCTGGTTAATTGTTTTCCCGGGTGGTTGGACCAGCCTGCGAGAAGGACGTGGGCCTCATGCTGCCTGCACGTCTCTCCATGCACTTTCCTCTTGTTATTAAACAGGCAGCAATAACAATTTTATTTTATTTAAGGGGAGGGAAAAAAAAAAACACTGGGCTGAGATTTAGAAATCGTCATGAAGGCATGTGTGTGAGTTTACTCCTTTATTAGGCTTAGCAGAGACAGTTTCTGAATCTCAGCTTGCTGCTCCCAGGGTGATCTCTGATGCTTTTTCAAGTTTCTAGCTGTCCCTGAAATCTGTAGGAAGGTGGGTGCTTTGGGACCTGGGTATAAACTGGCCTTCTGAGTTATATGCTTCCCTTCCCAGCTTACATTCTTTAAGGATTTCTCTTTGGCTGTTTCCTCCTTATGGATCATGATTTTGCAATCTGCTCCTTGAAAGCATGTCACTTATTCCAAGGAAGAATTTGGCTAAACGCACAGTAAGTCACATGTACCCATATATCCTGCCTACCTGGTAAGCAGTCTTCTGTCCACTGAGTGTCTTACCATTTTCTAGATTTGTATTGGAGACATCAGCAGTAAACAGCATTTCCCCATGATCTCTCTTTCCCAATTAGCTTGTAGCCAAGTTCCAATAATATATTAAGCCGAGAGCTTTTCTTGTTAATTTCCCCATAGAAAAGATGTGGCAAAGCTACAGGGAGGCTGAACTTAGCTTACAAACAGCGCTGAGCTATGCTGTTCTTCCTTTCAAATCATAAACTGCTCCCCTGGAGAATAACTTTGCCTAGCATCTGTAAAGATGTTCCAGTGTTATGGGAAACTGGAAACTTTGTGGCATTATTAGTTAGGAGAAAACTACCTCTGGAGTAAACTTCCCGAAGTGACTCTTGAAACTTCTCTTATGATCTAATAGGGGATGCGCTAAGGTGGTCCTGACATTTTCAGATTCAACTTTTGCATAAACTTCATTTTAGTACGTTATGAATTGATGCCCCTGTACATCTTTACGTTCGCTAGTTTTGTGTCACAGTTCAGATGTGCCCTGGCAGACAGACATTCTGAGCTCTGGCAGAGCCTGACAGCCAAGAGTTCATGTTATTGGCAAGATCATCATCTCTGCTTGTGTACCCTTACGTGTTCCAGCAATTCTTTGAACTTTCAGTGCATTTTTCCTCATTATTTCATAAACATGTGTGATAAAATGAGAATGATGGTGTTGAAGCTTGGGTCTCATAAATGTGAAGATAACATTGGGAATCATTAAACATGCCCCAAATAGCAAATCATTAGTCTCAAATGGGTGGACATTGGAATTAAGGTAGTCAACTGGGTATTCAATTGTGAGGAAAGAGAATTTTAAAGGACTCATATGAACTGCTGAAAATATGTCATCAAAGCTGGTGTTTAAGATGGTGTCATTAGGAATTTCATGCTGTTGTTCAATACTTGAGACTACCCCTGCCACGTATAAATCTCTTCTTTGACCATAATACTTCTTACTGTTTTTCTGTATTGTAGCACATTATGTGTTATCTAATGGAGCTGTGCTGAGCTACAGGGACTACCCTTTTAATTTGTCATGCAGATTTTAATTTTTCTCACATGGAAGTTACATTAGCAGCCACAATTGGGAGGAAAATTAATGAATCATCATAGAAATGGTAGTTTTCTCCTATGTCCCTCATTTCTGTCCCTTCCTGGCCAGCCTTTACTTCCTTTCTCTGCTTCATTTTCCTCCATAGCGCTTATTCTTAATAAACCACATTTTACTTGTTGATCGTCTGTCTGATACCAATAGAGTATTAGCTCCACGAAGGGAAGAATTTCTGTGTGTTCATTACTCTAGACCAGTGTTTTTCAGCTTTTTCCCCGCATTCTCACTCCCCTATGGAGACTTTTCAGATTTTGTTTTGTTTTGTTTTGCTAATTGCCCCCCTCCATGAAATTTTATTGTCACGCATATACCATACATCTGCTTATGTACTATATCTGTACTTTGTATATAAAAGGAGTAAGAATTTCTTCATCCCTCAAAAACCCCTCGAGGAGCAGTGGTGCCCCTTTGAGAATGCACATTCTAGACCTACTGCCAACAAGGGTGCCTGGGGCATAGCAGGCGCTCAGTAGTAGTTTACATGTGTCTATTTCTAAAATTTCATCTTTTTTTTTTTTTTTTCAGTAGCAGCCAAACAAATGTTGGCTCACCACTTGTTAGGTATGTGAAGGGATCCTTCCAACAGTGTGTGAAGTCCTCATCCTTCTTGTGAGTCTGTGATCAACCAGTAAAGGGAATACTTTGATAGATGGTCTTATTTAAACCTGTCATCATCCTTGACGGTTGATGCATGATCAAAAAGCCAGCGTACAAACCTACTAACTGCTCTAACTACTGGCATTACCCTTTGTTACCACCGAAGCTGTGGTCCTGAAACTGACCTGTTTGATGACAGAGCCCCCCTCCCCCAATGGTGGCCTTACCCACCCCAGAATGAGGGTGGGGACCAGAGGCACTTCGGAAAGCTTCTTAGTATGCTGTGGACTTACCCAGGCACCTTGCATGTTTCCAGGTCCCTTGATAATCTGCAGCTTCTCTGTCCTCCTTCCTGATGGCCTATATATGTGGCGTGATAAAAGCCATCGATTCCTCTTGCATTAAACAAAATGAGAAAACTTGAGGCTTCGTGCGGTCCCGTGTGTGTTGGGAATAGTAATAAGAGCAAGATAATTGGTGTGTGTCTTTTAAGATGCCAGAGACCAGGAAGACCCTCTCAGACTAAGTCTAACCAAGGCTTTCCCATCTGACACAAACTCAGTGCCTGAAGCCTTGTGCAGGTGTGGATTCTGCTTTCCTTGAGAGGCCTTGGGAGAGATAACTGGTTGTGTGCTTTCCCGGGAAGGGAAGTGTTCATTCATCATTTTAGGTAGCTTGTTTCTCCTGAGAAATATTTCAAATGCTAATTCCCTTAGAAGACAAGGCCAACATTCTCACTTACTTTTATACCAACAATTACAGGAAAATATGAATATTCATGTCAAGAAAATGAATCTAATTACAGGCTAAGCAATTATCATAATGAATGGTTCTGATCGTCTGACCCTCATGGCGTAATAATGAAGTTAAATTCCTAAAATTGGGATCTGTTGTCATCTTAGTCATTGACTGAAAGTGAAAAGACTTTGAATTTTTTATTTGCTTTGTTGGGGCAGATTCCTTTCAACGAGACGTAAGTGTGTCATATAATAACTGCCTTGTAAGAATTCTCGTTTTGGTGGGGTTAGGAATGTTGTTACATCTTCTGGAGCTTTGTCACAGACAGATGTCCCTAAAAGTTTCTGATATTGGCTTGGACTTTTATGACATGAAGCCTTGTACTCTTCTTAATAAGTATAACTAATTGGTCATTTTCCTTAAGATGGACATAGCTCAAAAGATGTGTTTATTGGAAGGTGTTGAAATCAGACATTTAAAACCAGAATTTCCAAGGCAGTGGGCTATTTGGAGGAAACTTATGGTGAATACTTTTTATAATAAAATGCCTCTCCTTATATAGGTTTCTACATAGATACTTGGGATTTGTATCTCAGTTTTTCTTAAAGTGACACATACTTGTCTAAGCAGTTGTGTTTCTGTTGGCCCTGCTTCTGTGGCTGTTGTTTTACTGTAGGGGGATGTTAATTTAAGTGGGTCATTTTAAAAGAGAATTATTACAAAAAACTTTGAAAGCATGGACATTAAGTCAGACATCTTAATAAAGTTGAGGGACTTTTTCACCTGAATTTCATTTGAACGTTGCATGTTTCTACTCTGGAACTGTCTTAGGTGGCCGAGGATTCAGCATGGAGACCAGCAACGTTCACCAATTGGCTCACTCACTTACTCGCTCACACATCTACTTGGTGGCCATTTGCTAAGTGCCCACTGTGTGCTGGTCCCTCTGAGAGTTGCTGGGGAGGCAGAGAAGAACCTGACTCAGTCCTGGTGTTCAGTGTCCTCACAGTAGAGTGGAGACTGTCATGTAGTCCAGTGATTACAGTAGGACGCAGTGGAGTTCAGTGGTTAGGAGACTAGATTTAGGTGTCAGCCCCGTGTGACCTCGGCCAAATGCCTTATATCCTCTGAGGCTTAGTTTGTTCACCTTCAAAGCGGGGTCAAAAAGAGGACGAACCTTACAGGATTCCTTGAGAATTAAATGATCTAGATCCATACAAAGTCTAGTGCCGGGCACCTGGTAATACCCAGAAGGTGATGATCCATTCGATAGATGGACAGACCGGTCCTGTGGAGAGGGACTCACCACACATCCAGGTACGTGCCACCAGGCAGGGCAACTCAAGTGACAGAATCACTTGTGTGCCCGTAGAAAAACATGGGAAGGGCATTTTCCTTTTCCACAGCACTTACCAATATGGTGCTTTGGTGGGAATGAGGGATGGTCAGCACAGGATGTGTAGGATGTGACTTGGAAGTTGTTGGATCTTGTTCTTCACTGCTCTGTCTTTGTTCCCCTCTTCTTCCTCCTGCCCCACCCCCAACTGCTCTGCCCGGAAACACCAGCCTCCAGGGTCAGGAGACGCAGGTGACCCCAGTAGAGGAGGGCCCTCTACTGGGATAAAATTCATGAATTTTACCTTCACGAATTCAGACTCTTTCAAGATTCAGACTCTTTCAGGATCTGCAGCTGAGGCAAACAGAGCCGGGTCTGTTACCCCAGACTCTAGAGCCAGAGAATCTTGCAGGCCGTGGCTCTGTAAAGGTACACCTTTTTAAAAAGTGGCTTCTCCAGAACCTCCTCACTTTTCGAAGGCAAAGCGTCTCTAAAAGCCAGGACTAGAACCCTATAAAATCATCGCGTCACTCCTGGAAAAATTTATCTTCAGTAAACTAGGCTGGGACTGAGACCTCTCTTCCTAAGCACTTAACACAGGGCCCCGTGCTTGGCAGACATTTGTGGACTGAAAGAATGGATGAGGGATGAATGAGTCCTTTGATTGTGTTGAGATACAGGACGTTAAGTAGAGGCCCTGTGCCAGTTAGTGTTTCTCCACATCTGTGTGCGTTTCTGGTAATATGGTATGCGTGCTCGTGGAATTTGACCTGGGATTTTGTCTGGCAGTATTTTGAGCTTCTATTCATTTGGCTCCAAGAAAAGGCATGATTCTTAATTGCTGTAATTTTACCTTCATGAATTCAGAAATGTGATTCTGAGAATAATGAGTTCCCTTTTTAGAAGGAAACTTATTTGCAGAAATGCCAATTCCTGGCTCATTAGACCTGTTCTAACCCTGCAGACACATGACTGTCCCTGGAGCAGGCCCTGTCACGTTTGAGGACAGTCTTCCATTTTCCATTCTCTGCTACCCGCAGCCAGCTCTCCCTCTCACAAGTAAGAGTTAATATTTAATGAATGGACCTTTGAGACTTTCACCGTCAGAACCCTGCTTGCTTACCACTCTGCAGATAATTTTGGATGAGTGATTTTTATAATCTTAGTATCATCATTCCTGTTCACACAAAGAACGCAGTGTATTTGTGGAAACAGGCTACTGGACAGGTTGATCTGGTGATGAGAGCATTTCCTGGGTGCAAAGTTGTCAGGAGTCATCTATCTGGAGAGGTTCCAGGTATGCTTCCAGGGACGAAAGCTTTTTATCAAACAGGTTTCTTCTGATGTGCCTGCTTAAGAGCCTCCTCGCCCCACACCCAGAGATTGCAAAGAGGAGTACCTTGGAGGGAACCCTGAGTTTTCTGATTGCCCTTTGGAGGCAGCCTGGGCGCTGCTTTCTTCCTTGCTAATGATCTTCCTTCCTATTTCCGTGCCTGCCTCTGCCTACGTGCCCAGCAGCTTGGTTACCTGTTCCTGACTTTTGGTGGTGCTGTCTGGGCTCCCCTACCCCCTCTCCTGACATGGTATCTGATGAGGAAGAACTCCTTCTGGGCATGTCTGGGGCCACCTGTCCTGTATGGCTCAGGGGTAGGGGAAGAGTCTGGCTGGTTCCTAAGGACTTGATTCTGGGAGCTTGCTTCTGCCATGTCCTGGGAATGGGATAGATAGCTCCTCCTTTGGGTGCAGGTAGCTGAGTCGCTTAACTTGTCAATTTTCCCTGTAAAGCTTGAAGAAAATCTAGTCTCTCCAGAAGGAGCTAAATAAGTAGCATTGTTGTTCTTTTGTTTAATTCATGGGGATTCCCATTTCAAATATTCATTAGCTTGAAAACAAATTAATCTCTCAGCTGTATGAACTGTGTGTTTCAATCAGAAGTAAGCAGAAATGCTGTTCTGTAGTGGGCCGTTAGTTGGAGGACTTACAGTATCTGAGAAGCACATGTTAGGGCTAGACATGGGACACTCTCCTTCCGGAACTTGACGTTGTGGCCATCTTAGGTGTATCTCTTCTCCTGTTTATCTCTACTCCATTAGAAGAGGCTCTGTGCTTTGCATAGGGAGGTCTCCCCCTCAGCCTGCTAAACTGGGAGTCAAGAGATGAAGATGCTAGTCCCAGCTCTCATGAACCAGCTGTGTTACCTTAAACACATCACACCCCTCTAACAGGATTCAGTTTTCTCTGGCAAAGATGAAGACAAAGGAACAGGTTTCATCTTGAATTCTGACCAGTTAGAAATGGATCTGTGGTCGTAAGTCAGTTAGGGAGAATTCTGTGATTGATTAGCCATGTCTGCCACAGGTAAGGAGAGGGTGAGGGGTGGCATCCCTGAGCCAGGTAATGCCAAAGCCCCTCCTGCTTCTGATGTTCTCTACCTGTATAGAAACGTCAGAGAGGTGGGCTTGTGCAAGTGAGATAGTACGGCGTAGGGGATGGGAGTGTGGTTGGAGCCATGTGGACTGATTTCTGTCCCAACTCCATCACTTACTAGCTAGGCTACCTTGGATGAGTTACTTATCCTCTCTAAGCTGCCGTCTCCTCTTGAGCAAAAGGAGAATGCTGTAGTCCTTACCTCATGAGAATGGCACGGGGGTTGAGTCAGGCATTTTTAAGTCCTTTGCATAGTAGGTGATCAATACAAATGTGATTGAGCTGTGTAAGGTGCGTGCTCAGTACCTCCTCCGGTAACAATGGCTGACTGCCAGGCAGTGTTCATTTCTTTTTTTTACAAAAATTTTAAAATGTTTTAGCCATGCCGCGCGGCATGTGGGACCTTAGTTCCCTGACCAGGGATTGAACCAGCGCCCTCGGCAGTGAAAGCACAGAGTCCTAACCACTGGACCACCAGGGAATTCCCTCAGGCAGTCTTCGTTTCTAAACCGTAGTGGATTGGTCCATATTGTGGGTGTGTATGATGACTTCAGAGAAGTACAGGGGTGTCATGGCCAAACCTAGAAAGGAAATTCCCATCTTTACAATCAGGGAGCGTATGAGCTACAAGGGGTCACAGGGGCCCTGTTTTCCAGGTGGGACGTTAAACTTGAGGCTGGGGTGGGGAGGGTCTTGTCCGGGGTCACCAGGTGAGGTGTAGGCAAGGTGGGCCCTTTTCCTGAACTCTACCCTCTCTGCCCTCTGCTTCGAGCTGCCTGGCTAAGTGGCCCCTCCAGGGAGAGGAGGGGGCTCAGCTCCCTGTGCTGGGTGTCACTCAGGGCTCCTAGGACTGGCTCTGGGGAGCGATTTAAAGGGAAGCAAAGTGCTGCTTTGTAGTCATTGGAAGCATATTTATTTATTCATGTTTGAGAAGAGCCTCCAGTACTGGAAAGAAATGCTTCAGTCAACTGAGTTTTATTTTCTCTGTCCGTTTATCTTGAGTCTGCATGGTTTCCCCAGGCCCCCCTGTCTTCTCTCTGTTTGCAGCGTCAAGTCTCGACTCTCCTGCCCCTTCTGCAGAAGGGCACCTTTAGAATCTCGCCTCCTAACCCACCTCCCACCCTCTGGATTCCCTCTCGATGCCCTTAAGCCTCCAGACTCCTGCCTGATGCCTATTTTAAAAATGCACATCTGAGCACGTCTTGCCTCTGCTTAAAACTTGGCCCCTTGTGGCCTCCAGCACCCCTACCCCCAACCCAGCCCCGCCCCCAACACAGCCCCACCAAGCTGCATCCTCCAGGCTCTGGCCTCGGCCCATGCCTTCCTCTCTCCTTCGTGCCTTTCCCCCATTCCTTTCCTTGTGATTTCCTATTTAATCTGAAAGATAGGCAAGTGTCACCTCTCTTAAGCCTTCCCCACTGATGGCTTCACAAACCACCCCCAACCTGGGCCCGTCCAGGCAAAATTGAGTGGGGATTTGCTCACCTTTACTCTCTGCTCTCAGTTCATACTTATTTATCTTACTAATATGTTGCATGATCCTTAATGGAAATAATGTTATGTTATACAATTCTTTATCCACTATTTACTATTACAGTGGCTTTCCTGGAGTAAATATTTAATAAATGTTTGAATGACTGAATGAACCATAATAGCTAATGCTTGGCCATGTACAAATATCTCACCTGATTATCTGGAGATTCTTGTGTGGTAGTGTCAATTAGGATCCCCACTTGAGAACTGAGAAAAAAGGACAAAGAGAATAAGTTGTCTACAAGGCATAGGCTAGTAAGTGATGGAGTGAGGATTTGAATGCAGGATATGAGATTTCAGATCCCCTACTCCGTATGCTATGGTGAATGAAAGTCACGCATGGCGATCAATCTTTGTCCAAGACGGTCTTCACCTACCAAATGCATCGCCCATTCTCACCTGTCTGATTCCTTTGTGCCTTTTAGGGTTTGCTTTAGTGCCCCATCCCCCTGCCATGCCTTGGATCGCCCTGTGATCACCACTCGTTTGATAGGGAACATTTTGTGAGGAGTCACCTTTTCATTTCACTGTGCCAGCTGAATCATTTACTCCTATAAGAGAGAGACTGTATTTTCGTATTTTGATTTTGAACCTGGATTGACCCCCAGCTCTGCCACTTTTTGACCTTGGTCCAGTTACTGACCTCTTTAGATCTCAGCTACTTTATCTCTAGAATAGGGAGTTATATGTTCCCACGCACTTGTAGCTAGCCTAGTGTCTGGGGATTCCCCTCCACAGTGAACCCTCATGCATCAGATCAGAACTAAGCAGTCACCGCAAAGATACTCTGTGGTTTCCAGATCTGCCTGGAAACTACAACATTTGCCGAACCCAGGGCCTTATGGAACTTTCTAGCACAAATACCCAGGTAGAGGAACATGAGCCATCTGCTGAGAAGTTTGGGGTGTGGCCTGAAGCAGTCTTCCACAAACCTTAAATTCCTTTGAAATCTTAGGTTTCATCTTTAAAAATTCATGCACATTTTGAATTATATTCCTCAATGTCTGTGTTTACTGTGGTATGAAAATGTGCAAAATTGCCACCCACTAAAATTTATATTCCAGGAAGGTGCTATCATCACAGCTACTCTGGTTTCCTTTGTACATTAGATATGGTGGCGCTCCAGCTTCTTCTCTTGTCCCAAGAGCTTAGTTGATGTGTCTTCTCTAGGTGAATGAGGGGAGTCTAATCTGAGGGGCCCTACAGAGCGCAGTTCTCCTTTTGCTGGCTCAAAGGCCATACCTTGGTGGAGTGTGAGTCCTCTAAGGGGTTGAGGCTGCTTACCTCTTTGCCTAGGTGGAAGCTGGATTTTTGACATTTCTTAGAAGGAATATACCTGTTTCCTATAGGGGCAAAACCAGCCTCCTCTCAGGTCCTAGATGAGAAAGCCTAGGCAAAGCTTGGTTCTTGGCAGGTAATAAATGTCCAAAACGTTTTCTCCCACTGAAATTACATACCCTGCTACCCATCAACCCCGGCTCGTGTTTATCCCTCACTGGGCAAGGGTTTATCTTTCATTTGCCTGAGTCATGGTGCTTGTGCACGTTTAGTACACGGTATTCATTTGGTCTGCACCTAATTAAGGAGCAAATATTAATTTTTTCCTTGGAATGGAAACATTGAGGTTTTTTAAAAAATTGGGATAGAACTTGCTAATTAAAACATATATTTGCATAGGAATGGAATATTTCTACAACAAAATTATCATGATTTAATGCGCTGTGAATTCTGCCTCCCATTATCTCTAATTCAGATATTAACTTCCTTCAAAATGAGCTCAAGGGCACATTCCTCCTCGGGAGGCCTCCTCAGGCCCCACCAATCTCTCCCTCCAGCCCTGTTATTAGCTCCGATCATGTGTGTCCTGAAACTGGCACTTGGTGTGTGAGGCATTGGTTTTGTTTGTTTTATTAAGCCTTTGTCTCATTCTTGATCCTAATTGGCTTGAGGGCGTAGACCACAGCTATCAAGAAGCGCTTATTCAGTCACTGAATATTTTGTAGTTGTTGAGTAATTGCCATGTGCCAAAAGTGTGCTGTAGGGAAATAATGGTGAACTAGATAAACCTGATCCCTTCTTTCTGAATGAAAAATGAAATCAGTGCCCCTGTGAAAGCACACTGGTCCTCGAGAAGTGACATAACTTTCTGGTGTCTGAATGGTTCTGATTGTACTGAGCTGGCAGTACATGCTACATAGAAGGGCTCTGGGTTTGAATCAGACAGGCCTGGGTTGGTCCGGTTGCACCACTTACCAGCTCTGTGACCGTGGCCGACTTATTTCTCCTCTCTCAGCTTCAGTGTTTTCATTTATAAAATAGGAATAAGAATAATATCTCTTTCACAGGTTGGGAAGATTATAGTAAGTCCCCTACATACGAATGAGTTCCGTTCTGAGAGTGCGTTCGTAAGTCCAATTTGTTCCTAAGTCCAACAAAGCTAGCCTAGGTACCCAACTAACACAATCGGCTATACAGTGCTGTACTGTAACAGGTTTATAATACTTTTCGCACAAATAACACAAGAAACACAAGAAATAAAAAAACATTTTTAATCTCACAGTCCAGTCCCTTGACAAGTACAGTACTACAGTACAACAGCTGGCGTACAGGGGCTGGCATCGAGTGAACAGGCAAGAAGAGTTACTGACTGGAGGAGGGAGGGGAGGTGGGAGGTGGTGGAGCTGAAGGATCGTCAGCGATAGGAGACGGAGGGCAAGCTGCAGTTTCCCTCACGCCTGACATTGATGGAACGCACGTTCGCATCTTTGAAAGTTGGCAACTTGAACGTTCGTATGTAGGGGACTTACTGTAATTGAGATAAGACAGCACCTGGCTCTTAGCAAATAATAGTAATTGGTTAACTATTCAGTATAATTTAGAAATATTTGAGCTCCTATTGTGTGATAGATCCTGGGCTACATGCTCTGCCAAGTATTGGGGTCTGTGTGTATGTGGTGACAAAGCTCCTTACTTAAAGACTTTTGGTAGCAGTTTTCTGTGGTCTAAAGTTTCCTAGTGCTGATATAAATTGAATGCAGACATGACTGGATGCACATTGGATTTGTGGCTTTTTTTGGGTGGCATATTCTGTTGCTACGCTTCTTGCTTTAGGAATAGAATGAATGAAAATGGTAGCACCAGGACAGTATTTTGGTCTGGTCTGGGACCCTGCTGCATCGAGCAGCAACCTGGGTCAGGAGGAAGGTCATTGCCATCACAGTGATATCTGCTCTCCCAGGTGTGTGTGTTGCCCCCTCCCCTGGAGCCTTGCTAGAACTCCAGGGAGCAGGGATTGCTACCCTGTTTCACAGATGGCACCAAGGGCCCATCCAGATGACCGACTTAGCTGAGGATGTGCGGTCAGTGAGTGGCAGAGTGGGGACCACCACCGGGTTTCCTGATTCCTAAGCTAGTCCTTTCCCGGTGCTTTGGAGACTCAGGGTTTAGAGTCGGACGCCAGCCTCGGCACCCACTTTGAGCTTCAATTTCCTCTTCTGTACAGTGGGAAATAGCACTCGTTGCTAGAGGTTTGGTGGAGATGATGTGATGGCCCTGCACGGAGCTTGGCTCCTGAGTCTGTGAGTATGAGCCGTTGGGAGTGCTCTTGTCGGTGTAGCCATGTGGAGAATCTCTGAGACCCCCTGGGTGTGAAGTCTGTTTCTGCAGCTTGCTTGCTGTGTGACCTTGGGTTAGTCACTGATCCTTGCTAAGCCTCAGTGTCCTCATGAGTGAAATGGGGACAGTGCCAATTAACACACGCAGTTGCAAGTGCTCTGCAAATGTTAGTTACCGCCATGATGGCGATGATGCTGGTGATTTTGCTTCGCCTCTCCGCTCTTGCCCCCTCATCCAGAATGAAACCCATGACTGTGGGCCTCAGACCGGGGCCTTTTGTCATCTCCAGCTGCTGCAGTAGCTGGCTCTTGCCTTCCTGAAAGGGTCCTCAGTGAGGTGCAGAGGCTGCTGCAGTGCGCTGAAACCAGGTCTCATTCCCTTGACCTCTCCCAGGCAGCCAGCAGCTGGAGTCTGGGAGGTCAGAGGCAGAGCCTGGGGCTGTGGATGTCTCCTTCAGCAGACAACCCAGAATCTTTGGTCCGGCCACCGCCTGGAGCTGTTATCCGTGTGTAAGACGCTGAGCCTCTGACCTTGTCTACTGCAAAGGAGCTCCGTGGCAGGGGAAGCAAATCTGCCAAGGCACAGAACACAAATTCAGGAAATTTTGGAAATTCAGCCTGAAAGGGCTGAGACTCCTTGCCGCTGGCCCTGGGCTTTTAGGTCAGTCATGGACTAAACAGGTAACCACCTGGTGTCCTCCTCACCTGACCAAGATGAGATTGTTAACCAGGCAGCCTGCAAACAATTCAGGCCAAGGTTGAGGAGAGATTCCTGCCGCGGTCTGAAGGAATACCAAGAAATTACACCGTCACCATCAGGTTAGCTACAGTGTATTGCCTTGCTTATTACACACCAGGCACCGCACTAAACATTTTATGCAAATCATCATGGATTCTTAGCAACACCCCTATTGAAGTAGGTGCCATTAGGCCCCTCATTCTATCGTTGTGGGACCTGAACCTCAGATGCTTAGGGACTTACTCGCTCAAGGTCGCACAGCTAAGGAGTAGCTGAGGTGGAAATCTGAGCTGTGTTTGACATTGAAGATCTTGCTCTTAACTATTACGCTAAAAACGTGACCCAGGGTAATGGGGACTGAAGTGAAGGATTGTAGTCCCTTACCTCCCTGAGCCTTAGTTTCCTCATCTTTAAAGAAGTAGCACCAGGGTGGGGCTTGGGAGGCTCCTTCCAGAGCTGTCATTCTCGGTCTTCTTGCTCTGTGGGCATCAGGTGTGCATAGGGCTGAGTGTTACCCCAAGCTCGTCTCCCAGCAATGATGTTCCAGTTACTGAGCAGAGGGGGACTGTGTTTGCATATTGTTTTGGCTCATTGGCAGGAATCATAGCTCACTGTCTTGTGGACAGACTGCTAAGCAGGATGAGGTAAGCTTGCAAACTCTCGTCACATCATGCAGGCCAGGCTTATTGGCAGTTCTGGGTCCTTAACTGGCACAAAACAGGACTGGAGGAATGCAGTTAGACAATTAGAATAGGAAAGCTGTAACATGGACCCCCGGGAAAACCTTCCCCTCACCCCAGCCACTCCTGCACACCTTGCCTGATGGATGGCTTAACGTTGAATGTGAAAGCTCTGGGACTCGCAGTGATGACTTACTGGGTAAAGGCTTTCTTTCCCTCTCCAGATGACCCCTCAACCCGGACTGGGTGCTCAACCTGTGTTATAATTGTATCTTGTGTTCTGTGTTCTCTCCTGTACTACCCTGAGTTAATAAACAGGGTTGCTCAGAGGTTCCAAGGAATAGAATGACATGACTCTTGAACAAAACTGATCATTGGCAAGCATTTCAGACACAAGTGCACATGGTTCAGTCTTAATTCTCCAAAGACGAAGTTGTGATATTGCTTTGACTCCCCTACCAAGTTAAGTAGTTTACTCAGTTCTAGCCTGAGAAGTAACAAGAAAGTAAGGGAGCTCTCTGTTCTTTGATCATTCCATTTTCAGTGTTTCTTTGAGAGGAATTCATACAAAACTTGGCCCAGTTTCTTTTGCCTGTTATATGATGCGTGGTGGTGGTGGGGTGTATGTGTGAGCATGTGTGTATGTGTACAAAAAGAAGGGAAATAGGAAGTCGCTTAACAGTTATTAATACAACTGACATCTCCCATCACTTTGCCTCATTGTCCTGTGTATAACAGGGTGAAAATGTCACCCTGAAATTCTGTAGAATTGGAAATACAAGGAGGAAAATCAGCTGTCCTGGATCATATATTTGGTCCCAAGCTGTTTCAGTTCCTGGCTTTGTAACAAAAAAATCAATATCAAATGTAGTTGTGCTGGCAAAGACACAGGCTCGAAAAGGCTACAGTGGAACATTGAAAGCGCGAAAAGTCCTTGAGTCTTAATGCCCAAGAACATAAGATATGGATTTATTACATTTAGTTTTCGGAAGAGTTTATATTTCCCTGCTTTTCTTGTGGTTTTATATTTGGGTACGAAGGGTAGTATATGAATCTTTTTAAACTTGATCCCAGTAACTATGTGCTCATTGACCATATGAGTCAATCTTCCGCCTCCTAACATAACATAACTTTCCTGGCCATTCTCTGGCTGGAAAGTTGGGTTTTGTTTTGTGTCGGATTTGACTGACACTGGGACTGAACTCCCAGGGGCCCAGAATGGAAGCACAGAACAGTCAAACACTTCATGGTTGGTCTGATTTAATCAAGTTTGGCTTCTCCTTACCTGTCGCGTGAGCCTCTCTTGTGGTTCTTGGCTCAACAAATTATTATGAAAATGGTTTCACATTTGCTGCCTGCTTCCAACTTTGGGAAGGATATTTACAGTGTTTCTGTCAGTCTGAGTCATGTCGCAGCAACATCGAGTACCCTCCATATCTACTTAGGGTCAGAGCTAATTTGCTTATAGCCGGAGGGTCATATGCAGTGCTGGCTCCAGTGTGGCCTGGTTCTTTAGGGCATTGGGAGCCTTAACAGCTTTGAATTACCTAATGGAAAATACATTTTGGAAATAGGAAAGAGTAAACACTCTTTGTGAGTAATTCTTACCATGGTGTGGGATTTGATAGTGAAAGGGAGAAAACGTCGTTGCTGCCACATTCAGGAGACGACAAATAGAATGTATCTTTTTTTTTTTTTAAGCTGGCTCATCAGGTGAAAGGGAGGAAATAACCTTTACTGAGTGTGCTCTTTGAATTCTCACAGCAACCCTATGAAACAAGAATTATTATCCCAGGTTCGTGAATGAGGAAACGGAGGTGAGAGGGGTCAGGGAACGTGGATCGATGCTCACACCATCGGGAAGGGATGAGACAGGCCTTCACACTCGGGCAGCTCTCTCACATCTGCATTCCTTTTGCTCCACGGATAGAGTTCTTTGTGGTTTTATTTCAGATATAGAAAAGGTGTTTGGATGGCACAGCCTCTTTTAAGGAGGCTGAATGGAGTTGTGAAAACCTCAGTCTCTCCCATGTATGGGCGTGTGGCCTGGGCAGTTTTCTTAACCCCTCCAAGGTTTCATCTCCTCATCTATAAAAATGGGGACACTATCCCCAAGTTCACATGGTTGTCCTTATTAATAATAGATACCAGGATTGGACAAAATTATTAATATGGGCGTGTCCATGGGGCTCCCTGCTCTGTCAGCCACCAAAGAGAATCCTGGAATTGCCAACCCCATTTTTTCTCTCCTCCTTCCTTGTAAATAGGGCCAAAAAAAAAAAAAGTCTCTCTGGTTGGGAGAGAGGCTAAGCCAGTCAAAATAATTAGGGCCAAAGACAAAAGACATTTCGATTGGGGGAGGATGAGGGATTTTGGTGGAGAGTGTGTGGTGAGGCCAGGCTCTTCTGGGGGTAGTCGGGGGAGGATGGGATGTAGATCACTGTGGCTGGGGACTCTGTATTTCCATCCTTTTCACATGCTTTTCAGAGCTATTAAAGAATGGAATTCATTTTTTAAGTTAAATGAATAAGCTGTGCTCTGATTTTTTTTTTTTTTTTTTTTTTTTTTTTT
>NW_020173922.1:2546889-2583159 GCF_003031525.2 Neophocaena asiaeorientalis asiaeorientalis | reverse complement strand
CAGGCTCAGCGGCCATGGCTCACGGGCCCAGCTGCTCCGCGGCATGTGGGATTCTCCCGGACCGGGGCACGAACCTGTGTCCCCTGCATCGTCAGGCAGACTCTCAACCACTGCACCACCAGAGAAGCCCATGTGCTCTGATTTTAAGCCATGTAGGATTTGGGATTCATAGGGGATGATGTTTAAAAAGAATAATCATGATAGTAAACCACAGAAAGTACTATCAGCGTGTGTGGAGTGTGGGCTGAGCCCTTCACGTGCTTCATCTCATGTAATCCTCAAACAACCTAGGAAGCATCCAGCACAGGGCCCAGCATAACTCCTATGCTCAGGAAATGTTCCTTTGTCCCTCAGTCATAACGCAGGGTGGCCACTTCCTCCACTGCCCCACTCCTGCTGCCACCTGCCCTTAATTCGGCCCCTGGTGGTGCCCCGTTTACCATCTCACGCTGGGAGAGTAGGAACCTAGGTGGCCTGTTGTAATCTGGAGGAAAAGCTGATGCAAACCCAGGGCCAGTCTTCAGTGAATTGCTGTAACTGAAGCCTAGACCTCTTTCCTGATAGTTAAAAAAGAAAAAAAAGTTTGATTGAGAAGATCATGAAGGAAGTATATGTGCATCTATAAGTCACTTATTCACCATCCCTTACACATAATAATAGATCAGGAGAATGCTGGTCCTGATATTTTGGTTCCAACTTACAATAGACCCCACAGGAAAGGCTCTCTGCTGGTGGGCCTGCTCTGAGCCCGCAGGTGCCCTTTGTGGTCAGTGCGGGATGTCAGCAACCCAGACGGAAGGACAGCGGTGCTGGCCTCTGATAGGAGTGGACAGGACTTGTCAACAGGCCATTCAGAGACCCCAGGCTGGATACCAGAGAACCTGGACAAAAGGAGACTCCAGCGACCTGAGTTGAGACTGGACCTGAGAAAATCTGTGTCACTTAGGACAAAGGACTATACTTGTTAAAAAAGAAAATGTGTTCAGTGAAAGTGTGCTGTACTCTCCTATTCCAGAGAGGCTGGTGCGGTTCTGGTTTGGCGTGTGCCCTCTGCCGTCACATGGCTGGGTTCGTCTCTGGGCTCTGATACTTATTCGGCATTGTGTCCCTTTGGCAAGTTCCTTAATTTCTGGTTCTCGGTTTCCTCACTTGTGAAATGGGGTTAATTGTCCTATCTTTATGGAGCATTTGAGAATTAAATAAAACAGCCCAAGTAGATTGCATAAGACATTGTCTGGCACGTAGTTAATGTTTAATAAACGTCAGCTATGATGATATTTATGTGCAGTTTTTCCTGTTTATATTAATTACTCTGGTTGTAACAGATTAAAAGCAACTTCAGTTTGTAGGACTATATTAACATTTCCTAAATATGTCTGTTAACTTGTATCATAACAGCCCTAAGAAGCAGTTGGGTAACACAGGTGAGGAAACAGAGACCCAGAAGGGCAAGTCATTTGTCTTACATGCCCAAGTGGTAAAGAGAAGGGCCAGGAATTCGGCTGAGTGGTTGCCTGGGCTTCTCCATTTCTTCTGTGAGCCTCTCTAAAAGAATTTCCCCTTGTCTGGCTTTTCCAGCTGGCAGGGGCTCACACCTGTCTCGGTGTGTTTGGCAGTCCCTTGTACTTGAGAAGCCCTTGTGGGGGGCGCGCATGTGGGCTCAGCGCAGGCCATCTGGGAGGCCCAAACACCTTGGTACATAAGCTGCAGGCACTTGACTGGAGTTCCCAGTCGCTCCAGGGCTCTGTGTTTGCATTCTTGGGAACCCCTTCCTTGAACCCACCCTTCAGTGTGATGTGACTTAGGGGTTCCAGTTGGCTTCTTGGAATCCATTCTAGCCTGTCAGCCTTAACAAGTGTGTTCAGTGGGTTTTTGAACACCACTGATGGCTCTTCTAGAGCAATTGAAAAAGATGATACATAGTGCATCTTGCCTTCCGAGTTTCTGTGCTACAGGATAGTGTTAGGGTTATGAGTGTGTTTTCTGGTCTGTCTGCCCAGGTCCTCATCACGGCTTTACCCACTTGCGGAATGTTTGACCTTGGGCCTTGTGTGTTGCCCTCTCTTGGCATCTTCATGTCAGCTCTTCATCCCGTCGTGGCAGTGGCAGTGATAGTACTTTTCTCCTAGGGCTCTGGTGAGTTAACTCGTGCAGAGCGCTTAGAACCTTGCCAGGCACCTGTAAGTGCTCTGTAAAGCTTTGTTAGTCGTTTGTTTTTCCTCTCGCTTAACTGTCGCTCTTTCCGGAGACTAGCCTGGGCCAGCCTGCCACAGACACTGACCTCTGTGTTTGCCGAGCAGTGAGAGGTGTTGTTTTGCCTTCACCAGTAGCTGGACTTGACTGTGCATTTCTCTAAAACTGAGGCCAGGAAGCCGTTTCAGGATCTGAGGACACTGGGACGCTTGTAGTCACAGCCGAAGCTGGTAGAACTGCTGGATCCCAGTGCATAGTCCTGCCGTCTACTTTCCGCCACCCTGCTGTGAGGACTCATCGCTGCCAAGGCCTGAGCTTTTTCATCTCATAGAGTCTTGGAGGTGAAAGCCACCTGCCAGATTGTATGGTCCAATCAGTCCTTTCCTGTGAACTGTTGACTATTCTCTGCTTGAATACTCTAAGGGACAGGAACCTCACTACTCAGAGGGAAGGCAGGTCTTTTGCAACAAGGAAGCCTTCCTTTCCCTTAGATGTATCGGCTGCCTCGTAACTTCTGCTCATGAGTTTTCTCTTTACCCTGAAACCATACAGAATAAAGTCTGAATCTTACTTG
Source organism: Neophocaena asiaeorientalis asiaeorientalis (assembly GCF_003031525.2). NCBI lineage: Eukaryota > Metazoa > Chordata > Mammalia > Artiodactyla > Phocoenidae > Neophocaena > Neophocaena asiaeorientalis. The sequence goes on along the minus strand of NW_020173922.1, from coordinate 2,580,392 downwards.
ACCCTATGACAACACCAGACTCACTCACTTTTTATCGAATTACTAGTGTTTGCCAAATACTTTGCTAAGTGCAGACAACACAACAGTAAATGAAAGGCGGGCCCCGGTCGCTCTTGCAAAGCCTGCGGTCTCGTGGAGAGATACAGGTAAACAAGCAAAAGTGGCATTCAATTGGAGAAGACTGTTGTAAAGAAACAGACGGGGGACTGTGACAGGGAATAAATCATCTTAGGAGTCACTGGGATTCTCACTTCTCAGGAGGAAATGTTTCAGCTGCATCCTGATGACAAGGAGGGAGCCTGCTGAGCGAAGGGCGAGGGAGTCGCCTGTCATGCAGAGGAAGGCACCTGTGCACGGCCCAGGGGTGGGAGTGGGCCGAGGTGGTGCCCCCGGAGTGCACGGGGGAGGGGACCGTGGCAGGATGTGAGATTGCAGGGTCAGCAGAGGCCTGTCTGAGAGCTGGACCTGACCCCAAAGGTGATGGGCGGCCGTGGAAGGGTTTTAAGCTGGTGAGCCCGGCAGTTGGATGGAGACTGGATTCGGTGGGGCTGCAGGCGATGTGAGATGAGAAGTGGGGGCTAGGGCAAGGCTAGTTGCAATATTGCAGGTGAGCAGATAGGTGACACCCGGGGTCAAGGGCCGGAAGTACGAGCAAGGGAGGAGTGGGGAACTGGGGATGTGATTTAAAGGCAGAACGTATGGGACAGCGCGATGTGTTGAACAAAGGGAATCAGAGAAAGGAGGTGAAATGAAGGCTGACTCTTAGATTTCTACCTCGACCGTGAGGTGGGGTGGGGGGTGATGCTATTTATTGATGACTCTTAGAAACCAATCAATATGTTTCCCTTTTGTCAGCCTGCCGCCTTGCTTCTGCATCAGAGCTGAGCCAGTTCTGGCAGGGCAGTGATTTCTCCCAGACACAGTGGGGGGATGCATGCAGCTCTCTAGGTTTTGTTTGATCGAGTTTACCAAAACCTCTGCTCTTTTGAAAACTGTTATGCTGCTGGCTGGACATTCTTAATAATATTAAGAATAAAATTAAAAATAGCATTAGCATCTGTGTCTCTCAAGCCAGTGCTGAGGACTTTGTAGGCATGATATTAATTGATGCCTCATAACAAAGCAAGAGTTAGGGGTAATGATTTCCATTTTACAGAGGAGCAAACCAAGGCTTGAGCCGATTTATTGAACCAGCCCAAGGCTGCCAAACAAATATACAGCACGGATTGAAATCCAGATCTGTCAGAATCTAGAGCCTAAGCTCTTACCCACTAGCCGGAGGTATTCCTCATGTTGACAATATCCCATCTTTTGGAAGAATTCTACTTTCCCCCTCCTTTTGGAAGTGGCAGCATGTCATTCATCCACATTACTTAAGAGGGATTTTCTCTGATGTCCCTCTCACCAGCCTGATTAATTTATGAAGGAGAGACAGTTATGCATGAGTGACATCACTCCTCGTCTAAATAGTTTCTTGTTTACACGTGCAACGTTAGGAAGCACGCTACAAATCAAAACGTTGTAAGCCAGGTAGAGTAAATCATTTTTGTTGACGACTTGGTGAGATACTTTAAATTGATTTACGCAGTATCGTATACAAAATTCTTGAGGCTTAGAGAGACAGAATGATTTTCTCATTTAGCTAAAGCACGCATTACCCTTCAGGTAAACATGGTAATGCCATCCTAAGGAAAAAGGGGTGAATAGCAGTAATGATAAGGAAATCATACACTGAACATCAGTAATTAGAAGCAGCTCTTGGGACTTCCCTAGGGAGGTAACGAGAAGATGCTCAGGCCTGGAATCCCTGCGTTGTCCTTTTCACTGAGAGGGAGTCATCTCATGCTTTAGCCTTGATTTGGGGAAACGGCGTCATCCCAAGTGGATAGTGATACTGAACCCCTCACGAGCCTCATCATCGCAGGTGCCAGGTCAGGCACCACTCTCCCTCTATCGTGAGGCTGAGCAGTCACTTTGTGGGGTGGGAAGACCAGATCATCATCCTTTGACTTGTCAGTGGCCAAGCCCAGAAAAGTGTTCAAAGTGTATCAGCCACGTCCACAGTGACAGTTACCAAATTTAGGGCATTAAACGACAGAAAGCTATCAGTTAGCTGTTTGTTAAACCAAGGTAATCATTAGCCTAAATGAAGTTTCATTAAGGGTAAGGTACTCGTTAGGCATAAAATGGCTTGAAAAAGCTTAACTGTCATCATTTCTTAGAATAACTCCAACCTCGGCTAATATGGTTGACTTTCACCCTTGTGCAACAAGCAATCAGCATTTAATTAGTCGAGCACTTTGATTTGTTGATTAGAGCGCATCCAGGACGTGAATATGGATGACGCTCTTCAAGTAACATGTTCAGATCAGCCGCCGCTTTTCTGAAACTACTTGTCCAGTGAGTTTCAAAGGCTCACAATGAATATGGATGTTAGTGATTATTTATAGAACTCCTCTATTCCCATCCTTAGCCTTAACAAAGTTATTTTTGAGTTAACTGTGACCTGATTTTTAATTCCAGGAAAAGAATGCTTTGCTGTTATTTTCCTTTTCAAACTCTGAGCGCCTCGGAATGAAGGAGACGTCTCTCAGGCTGTGAACATCTAACTCATTTACAAACGGAGGAAACAAGTTTTGAGCTCAAATAAAGCCTCCAAGTGCTGTTCAGCACCATTTTTGCTCATTATTGCTCCTGGAGGCATGTATGCATGCTGGAAGCCCCGAGAAATTGATATGTCACACGCGTTTGTGTGTGTATGTTCTTGTGTACGTCTATATCAGGGTGCATAAATCAGGTCTCAAGGGGGGCTGCATACCTGCTTGTCCGGGGCTTTAGTCTGGCTTCTCTGGTTTGTCCTGTTGCGCGATGCCTTCCGGTTTTCCCTTTTATTTCCAATACAAGGAGGACATTAAAATATGTATATGTATACTAGCAGTATGTTCCCATGACAAGCGTTTCGTCCAGATTATGAACAAGCAGGCGACAGAACCTCTTCCTCCTCCTCCTTTTATTTATCATTTCACTTTCTCCTTTACACTATTCTATTACTTGTTTTCCCTGCCTTGGGATTGGAAGTCCTGAGGACTCGCTGTGGCTACAGGAGGCTGGGCTGTCATTAGAGACTGAGTCGTGAGAATGGGATCGGGATTGTTTGGACATGATTGTATCCAATGACGCAGGGCCGGGTTCTGCTCACAGGGTTGACAGCACACTGTGCCTTGAAGCCCTGGGCATCCCTGTGCGATGGAGCATTCATCTTCACCCTGGGAAGCTGCTGGGCAGGGGGCCGAGGCATGGGTGCCACATCTGGGCCTCGACTGGGTTGGGAGTTGCGTGGCCTGCTCTGTTGCAAAAAGTCACACGGGTTTTCTCTTCTTATTTTCCCCTCTATGGAGTGGAACTGGCTATATTTATAATACAGATTCTTTAGCACTGAGGGACAGTTGATGTTGTGAAAGAGATGCAGAGAAAGAGACAGAATGTACCATTCACTGTAGTCTTTGTCAAAATTGGGATTAAACAGCCTTTTTCATTGGGGTACTGAATTTTCTTTTCCTTTTCCTTTTTCTGGGGGAAAGCTTATATTGCCTTACTGGTTCAAATGAAGTGTTTACATGACATATTTTCTAAGGTTAACACTGGAATTGGCACCAGGGCTTAGATTACATCCCAAATGTCACATCTCTGGGACCCACTTAATAAGATTCTATTTATATTAGCAGGGAGAATATTAAAGTTCTCCCCAAAACAGCTTGAAATGTTACAGTGGCTTTGTTTCTGAGGCATGACAGGAATGAAGTGCGTTATTAATTTAGAAGCAGCTGGGTAGAGCGGTCTTCCTCCCCCCTTAGAATGAAGCAATGAGAATGGGTATTTGTGAAACTCACTGAATGCTCTTTGGGGGATGCTTATTAAAATCCTAACATCATTCCAGAGTTTTGTAGCAGGTTCATTATCAGCTGTAATCTCATTAGTACTGTTTTGTTTGGTAATCACCATCCCATTCATGGAGCCCCTACATGTGTATCAGGCTTCTCTGTTGGTCTAGGCCTTCTTGTCTCCTCTCCTTTTCTGTCAGTCAGGTCCCTCACCCTCTCTCTCACTCGTGTTAGGCATTGTCTTGCTGATGCCTTTTTTTCTTCCTGGGCCAACTCAAGAGGACAGTTCCCCTGTCTCTACATTGTTCCTTTTAATTTTTTTTTTCCCTGAGAAAATGACATGCTAAAGCTGTCAGTGGAAAACTTGCCTACTGCATTGCAAAGCAGAGTGAACTTGCTAAATAGATCCCGTTTCTATTCATGGTGTCACCGTCTCAACCCCTCAATTCATATTCACAGTGTTATAAGCAGAGGCCTCCTTATAGAATCAGTTCTGGGCTCAAGTTCCAGCCCAGGGAGGCTTTCTAATTACTCGAAGCCTCCACTTCCTTGTTTGTAAAAGAGGGATTCATAAATCCGTCCATCTGTGCATCCATTCATTCACTGAGTGCCTATTATGTGCCAAGCGGTGTTCTGATACTAGGCTACTACACCTATGGCAGTAGACAGAAATGCCTGCCTTCGTGGAGCTTAGATTCTGGTGAGGGAGACAGTCGACCGTCAAGCTAAGTAGGTAAAATCTAGAATCTGTTAGTACAAGTACCAAGGAGAAAAAGTAAAGCAGGGAAAGGAGATATGAAGTGGAGAGCTGATACTTTTTTTTTGGTGGGGGGTGGGGTGGCTGACATTTTGGATGGGGCTGGGGACGGCCTCACTGAGAGGGTGACAGTGAGCAAAGACCAGAGAAAGTGAAGAGTCAGATGAAGGGAGCACTGTGGTGAGGGAGGAGCGGGTACAAAGGTCCAGTAGAGGAGGTGAGCCTGGCTGGTCTGAGGGATCGCGGGAGCATCTGGGGGAGAGTGAACAGAGGGGAGAGTATTGGGAAATGAGAACAGAGAGGTGATGGGCCGTGTAAATAGAGTAAGACTCTGACTTTACTCTGAAGAGGGTCAAAGGGCAAAAGCAGGGAGACCACTTAGGAGACTTGTTCTGACATAGGCTGGGGTGATGGTGGCTTGGACCAGGGTGGTGGTAGTGAGGGCAGTAAGATGCAGTTGAATTCTCACTGTCTTTTGGTAGATGTGCTGATGGACTGGGATGGGAGAAGACTCTGGGAGGAGCTGGTTTGCCTCGGGTAGGTCAGGAATTCACTTTGGGACATGTTAGAATTTCTCTTGTTGATTGTTGGATATATTGGTCTGAATGTCAGGAAGGGACCCAAGTTGGATATGTAAAGGTTTTGGGCATCATCAGCCTGTCCTTGGCTTTAAGAACCATGATATTGGATGAGATCACCGTGGGAGTGAGCGTAGGCAGAAAAACAAAGAGGTCTGATGACTAAGACCCGTGACTCAGTCCCCTGTGTTCAGAAATTGGGAAAATGAGGAGGAAACACTAGAAGAGGCTGAGAGGAAACTTCTCGAGACAGGGAGGAAAACCAGGAGAGTGTGACATCCTGGAAGCCAAGTGGAGAAAGTATTCAAGGGAGAGGGGGAGATCAACTGGGTAAAGTGGCTGATGGAGCAAGTAAAATAAGGACTTAGGACTGATGGGGGTTAGGTAGCGGCCACAGATAGCTGAGAACCATCCTTGACATCATCGACTTTTCTCTTGATGATGGCTCTGTGGTGACTCAGGCAACCAGCAGGTTCTTTCCTGACCAGTCTGCACTTGAGATAATATACACAGGACAAAACAAATCATGGCTTGGAAGAGAATCTGTGAGGGGAGGTGCTGAGCCTGAATGATATTAACAAAGCAGAGACATGTGTCAGGCTGACACACATTTTTCCACAGCACGGGGTCTTCATACTATGCCCAGGCTGGTTCTGTGACAGGTGGCGGCTGTCTGAAGGAAGACGGCAGCAACTCAGGTCCTCTGGGTCATCATCTCACAGGATCCACCGACTCAGGCTCTGAGGAAGATGAGTTTTTTTCCCCCTTAAGAGTTCAGTGTGAATGATGTAAAAATCAATGGACAGAGCGGTGGACTGGAATTCACAAGTCAAAAATAAACCCTCATAGTCATCGGAAGGTCTTTGGCGTATGATTACAGCAACAGTACAAAAAGGATTATTTTGGGCTTCCCTGGTGGTGCAGTGGTTGAGAGTCTGCCTGCTGATGCAGGGGACACGGGTTTGTGCCCTGGTCTGGGAAGATCCCACATGCCGCGGAGCGGCTGGGCCCGTGAGCCATGGCCGCTGAGCCTGTGCGTCTGGAGCCTGTGCTCCACAATGGGAGAGGCCACAACAGTGAGAGGCCCGCGTACAGCAAAAAAAAAAAAAAAAAGGATTATTTTACTGATGGTGCTGGGAGATTTTGCAAAATACTTTAAGATAGGTAGTTCTCACATATAAATCACTCAAACACATTTAGTCATATTGTTAAGTATTTATTCAGAAGAGTTATGTATAAAAAAATGAGAACACATAAAAAATGAAGTCATGGTTGAATTTGCATCTAGCCTAAGAACCCTAGACCTTAAAAGTAAAGCCAGAAATTTTGACTACACTAAAGTTAAAATATGATCTGGGTCCAAAACAAGCCACAAAGCAAATTAAGAAAAATATTACCACAAGTAAGTCAAAGAGATGATAGCTTTAATATATAAAAAGCACTTACAAATTAATAAAAATGCTAAAACTTTACAAGATGGACAAACACATAAATATAATTTCATAGAAGAAATACACACAGCATGAAAAAATGTTTAACTTCATTGGCATTCAAAGAAATATAAAATAAAGATACAATCTTTCTTCTGTTGTTAGACTATATTTTTTAAAAAGACAATGCTTATTCTTTTCTCTCCTTTTGACAGCTCTTTGTCCAGCCCTTCAGTGGGTTAAGTATTCTGCTAGGCACCATATGAATTCTGGAAAGCAATTAATCATACACAGTACTGAGAATAGAAAAAAAATTACTCTGTTAAACAGTAATTCATCCTTTAAGAGTATGTCCGAAAGAAATAATTTGAAATGAGGACAAATGCATATGTATAAATGACATTTATTGCAGCATTATTTATAAGACCAACATTTGGTTAAACTTTATGATGGATTAATTTTGGTCCTACCACATGATGGAATAGTACAGAAACTTTAACGTCATGTTCTTAATAATTAGGACATAAGGAGACAGAAAACATCAGAATACAATAAAGTTTATATTGTATGAGCCAAATTTTGTAAAATTAAAATAGTGATGTGATTATTAGAAGAACACTAAAATGTTAAAATGTTTATTTATGGATGGTGGCATTTCAAATTATCTTACCTTTCCCATATTTTGTATCTTTCTGACTTAAAAAAGCCTCAACAGTAGTGATGATGATGATGATTGAAATAGTGTTTACTGAGTCCTCTCCATGGGTCAGGTGTTATATCAAGAACTTCACGTAGATTATCTCATTTAATTGCTACAACTAGGCTATAAACTGGAGGATACCGCCATCTCCATTTTCATGGATGTAGAGACTGAACTCTGGGAAGTTACGTAGCTTGCCCAAGGCCAAACAGCTGTGAGGAACTGGTGCTAGACTTGAATCCATTTAATGGGTCCTCATCTCCTGAGTATTACCTCTCAATGAAAATGCATTGCTGTGATAATCAGAAAAGAAGAATCTTAAAAAAATTTTTTAAAGAATACAATGTGTTCCCAAATTTTATTTTTAAGCTTGTCTATTTTTGTAGAGAAGTAGTATCAGGATTTTTCTCTTATAGTGGAATCTGGAATTTGAGTATCTACTTTGTGCCAGGCATGCTGCATATATTATCTTAGTTAATCCTCAGAACGGCCTTGGACAGTAGGTACCGTGATTCTTATCCTGACTCTATGCATGAGAAAACTGACCTGGAGTGGCACAGTGGCTTGTGTGTGGCTTGTCGTGCATAGCAGAGCTGGGATTCAAAGTGATTCTGCTTCCTTTCTAAGCAGGAACCCTCATGCCTCATCCTACAGGGTATCGTGGTCTTTCTGTGTTTGTTGAGCAACATTTTTTTTTTTTAGAGGACCAAAATCAAGCAGACATCAGTATCTCGCTCAAGACAGTCTCTCCTGTTGATGCCCATGGGCCTTGGAACTCCAGCATGTACAGGGACCAGAGTACGTTTTGGTTGTGCGATTGGAGAGACACATGCCTAAGTAGGTTCGGAGGGCTTTGCAGAATCAGTGAGCTTCCCAAAGTGGTCCAAAGCACCCAAGATCCTGACTGTGTCGTCAAGATGGAGGTGATCGTCCTCTCATGGGTATCTTGCCTGAAACATTCTCTTTAGGTCACAGGGCAGCTTGAGTCATACTCATCACCCAGATCCTCCAGCTTTTTTGGGTGGCTGTGTTATTTTCATTGCTGGATGTCAGTTTTCACAAAGCTAGTTGTGGGTCATCTCGTGAGCTAGACAGCTTTTGCAAGCCCCTGGGGGCCAAGATTCTTTCACTCAATGAATATATACCAAACTCATAGTATATGTGGGACACCCTGTTGAGTACTGGCCACACAATGATGACAAAATCAAGCATGGCTCTTGCTCTCCTGGAGCTTATAGTTCAGGGAGGACACATAGTAGTAATCAAATGATCACATAAGTCAGTGTAGTGTTTAAACAGTGATAAGTTCCAATTAGGTACACAGAGCTCCAGCAGGTTATAAAGGGAAGATCTGACATAGTTAGAAATGATCTGGGGAGGCTTCCCTGTGGATGTTGCATTGGAGCTGTGACTTGAGGGAGCCGAATAAGTAAAGCAGAGAGGAAAAGCATTGCAGCCAGAGGGAACAGCATGTTTAAATGCCCTCTCATCACAGATAGTGGGCTAAGCAAGAGGGTTTAAAGGAAGGCCAGGGTGCAGAGAGCAAGGGGTCGGGGCAGGAGATGAGGAAGAGAGATCTGGCTGGGGCCAGACCCCACAGGGCCGTGCAGGGCACCTTAAGGAGTGTTGTCATTACCCTAGCAGCAGTGGGAACCCACTGAAAGGTTTTCAGCTGGATATGGAGGGTTGGATGACAGATTTGCGATCTGAAAAGTGCCCACTGGCTGGATAGGAAGGGCTGGGGTTTGGGGTCTGCAGGTGGGAGATTGTTTCTCCCAGCCTTAGGCTGGGCTAGGAGGGATTGCCTGCAGGGAGATGGACTCAGTGTGGGGAGGAGGTGGGAGGGACTGAGGCCGTGATTGATGAGATAATGGGGAGGAAAGGAGAGTTTCTGAGACTCCTATTTCTTAGTATCCTTCGCAGCCCTTAGTATTATGCTGGACACACAGTAAATGTTAATTTTGTTAATTTGATGGACTCAGGGGCCCTTGGATGGCCTGAAAGAGTAATTCTCTTCCTTCAGGAACCTTTTCCACTTCCCAGGCATGGGGCATCTTAGTTACCTTAAGGTAACTAAGGTCCGTGTTGTCACCTGGGCTTCTAATCAGCCAGCTATAGATTGGAGGTTCCCATGGGCCCCAACTTGGGTTCAGTTGCTTTGCTAGAGTGACCCACAGAACTCAGAAACTTTTTGCTTACTAGATTACCGATTTGTTATAAAAGGCTGTAACTCAGGAACAGCGAGATGGAAGAGATGCACAGCGCAAGCTGTGGGTGGAGGCAGAGGAGCTTGCAGGCTCCTCTCCATGAGCGCCACTCACCCTGCACATCCCTGTGTTCACCAGCCCAGGAACCCTCCACATCCCCGTCCTTTTGGGTTTTTAGAGAAGCTTCATTACATAGGCATGAGTGATTAAGCCGTTGACCATGTGTGACTGAACTCAGTCTGTGCCCTGCCCAGCCCCGCCCCGCCCCCTCCCTGGAGTTCCAGGGATGGGAACTGAAAGTTGGTTCCCTGGGCAACCAGGGTGTTTTCCAAAAGTCACCTCCTTAATATAACAAAGGCACCTTTGTTGTTCTCATTACTTAGGAAGATCCAAGGGTTTTAGGAGCTCTGTGCCAGGAATGGGGTTGAGTAAGAACTACCCTATTTCTTATTATAAATCACAATATCACGGGGGTTACACGTGATCCTGCACATTCACTGCCACCCAGAGTACTATATCTGCATCCTTGGCTTGGAATAGCCTACACCAGCCATCTCTGGAGAGATGTTACCCCTGCTGCTTCCAACCAGTATGTACCCATAACTCTCTCTTATTTCCAACTCTAGGGGGCGGTGAACCTGGCTGCACTGAGCCACCTTCCTTGGAGTGGATAGTTTGGGTAACACATCTGGAAATGTGGCCACCCCCGTGTCATGCCACACCCACTGGCAGCTGTCCAGTCTCAAGGCTGGCCTGCTATAGCCTGTGGCCAAATAAGGTGGCCACCATGCCTGGGCCCCATCCTTCATCCACTGCCCCAGCTCCCACATCTTCTCTGTTTCCTGCCCTGTGAGGGTGATAGTGATAGTGATGTTTGGGCTGGATCTCAGCTAATTTCACAGTCACCCATGTGCTTTGTTAAGATATCTTTTTTTTTTTTTAAATGATGTTAGACAAAACCAGAGCTCTGCACAGTTACCGTTTTAAGTGTCTGTGAAATTCAGGTGAATTGCTAATTGCCTGTAGCAGGCAGCTTTGACAGGGTGGTACCTGTGAAGATCACCTTCCGTGGAATCCACACCACCGAGTAGACAGAGAATTATTACGGTTGGAAAGATGTATAGTTAAAACTCAGAGAGGGGTATTGGAAACCTGTGCACAGGCGGTGGGTATGCTTTCAGTGAAGGAGAGGCCAGATCAGGTTATTCACTTCAGTTTTTTCAGAGGGTCATTTTACATTGTTAGAGCGAGAAGAAAACAGAAGAAGTGATGGATGACCCCTTTGCTGCATGGTGAATTTAATCACGGACTGCTGCCAGGCTGTTCTGTCTTCCTAATTACACGCTGGATGTGGAGGGAGTCCGGATCGTGTGGGGGCAGGCTGCTCTTAGCATTTTGTTTTCATTATGGTTAAACTTGCTGACCCTGACCAGGCAGGACCGGGGACCCTTGTGCTGCTGTACGCAGTGTCAGCATCCTTTACAGAAGGCTCTGACCAGAAACGCGGCTGTAACTGCTGGCCCAAGAGGTGGTGTTTGTGGAGGGATCAGATGGAAACTTTCTGCTGAGTCCTGGTTTTTCTCTGGGCCTGGGCGGATAGTGGTCAGCAGAGGCTCTATGGCAGAGGGGTGAGAACCACCTTCCTGGAGGGAAATCAAGTGGGGCCCAGTGTAGGGAGCAGGGTCTCGGGGAAGGGGAGGCTGTGGGAAGAAAGACAGGAGCCGGGAGGGAGAGGGGAGGAAGGGCGGGGCCGTCCACAAGTCTCTCTCTGCCCAGCACAGGGTGGCCTGGGGCTGAGTCTGGGGAAAGCAAAGACAGTGCCTTTGCTCACCCCGCCACTCTCATCTCTGCACGTGCCACCCGCCACTCTCTGCTCCGATAAGACTGAATCGCTGCAGTGCTGCTGACAGGCCACGTGTTCTCTTATGCCTGGGGCCTTGCACATGCTGTTCCCTCTGCCTGAAACACTCTTCCACTCCCTTCATTTGGATAACGCTCTCTGGTCCTTCATGTCTCAGCTTCTGTTGGGAAGCCTCCCCAGCTGTGAAGTGGACTCCCCTAGACACCCTGTGTCTCCCTGTGCTGTCGCCCTTCTCCCACAGTTCTTTGTTGTCTACTCACTTGTCTGTCTGTCCCCTGCACCAAGAGCCCCCTGAGAGCTGGGCACAGTGCCCAGTATAATCAATACTTAATGCCTTTTTTAACGAATGTGAATGACCAAGTCTTCAATGCCACTTCTCTCCCTTTGCTGATGAAAGAAGGGTTATTGATGCTAAAACATGTGGGAAAAGAAGTTGCTGTTGCAGCCATCTCTTTTTTCATCTGTGGGTGTTACTGGACAGAGTGGCTGGCCTCGGCACTAGCCCTGCTTCTAGGAATGTTCAGTCTGAAGCAGGCACATTGGTGTATCAGATACACAAAAACCAAGACGCTGGGCGGCTTGCGAATTAAATGAGCAATTACGCACTTTCCTATTCAGCCTAACAGAATGGGGTGTGCATTTGGGGGTGGGGTGGGGGTGGAGGAAGAAGCTTTTCAGGGGGCCTCAGAGGTGCCTATGAGAAAGGAGAGCAGACCTAGGGCCGTCTGGGGGCTGGGGTAGTCTGATGGGTTATCTACACAATTGCAATGTCATCTCTCACCCATTCTCATTTCCACACTATTAAATCTGCCTTTTCTAACATATCCTTAAAGGGGAAATAAATTACCAGCACCCTGTACCTGTAGCCTACTATGTTATTACCGCTAATGTAACTTCTCAGGGGCAGTCAGGCGCTGTCCATATTTCATAGTGTTTAGCACCCCCAAAGCTATATTGAGCTATCAAGTATTCACGGACACCATCCAGACCTCCCATTTTTCTCTGCTGGTTGTACCCAGAGGTTTGAGGGCAGAATGAAGCACCGGCTGCTTTATTTTACTGGGGGCTTCAGCTCTGTCCTTCCCATCCCTTTCTTAATTGGGTTATTTCATCAAAGCCAGGTGCCAGGCATAGCTTATAAAAGAATTCTCGTGATATTCTATGGTGACAGACCATTATGAGTCTGGGGAGATGTCTGTCTCACTTCATTTGCTGGGGAGTGGTGCTGGGGGCCATTGGTTCTGGATCTGTCCCTGGGTTGACCAGATGTTTCTCCTCCATTGCTTTCTGCCAACTTCAGTGTTTCTACCATCCACGTGCTTAACCAGGAAACTGGACATCACGATGCCTCCCCGCCATCCATCAACCTCCAGCTACCCTAAACATCCCACCAATACCCAAAGCCTGTTGGATCGCTGCCAAGACGTGCGCTGAGTCTGCCCATTTTACGTTATTTCCACTGCTCTCCACCCCCATCGTCTCTTGTCTGAACTGTGGCAGTAACCTCCTGGTTGGTCCATCTGCTTCCTGTCTTGCCCCCTCCAGTCCCTTTGCCCCATAGCCATCAGAGTGACACTTTCTTCTTTATAACTAACATAGTTTTTAAAAACGTATGTCTCTATCTGCCTACCAGCTTTAATACAGCTGTGTCAGCTTCAGATCATTTACGTAAAGAAAAAAATCATAGATTTGTTAGTAAAGACCTCAGTATGCCCTTCTTTTCTGCCAAGAGGTAACTGAATTTCTCATTGTATGTTTTGCATTGTATGTGTATGTTTTTACTGCATAGGTATCCATAAGTAAACATGTACTAACGTTTTTGTGTGTTCTAAACCTCACGTTACAGTATCACACTGTGCTTTTTCATCTCAACATTTCTTTGAGGTTTATCCATGTTGATTCATGTAGTTCTAGCTCATTCACTTTAGCTTCTGGGTGGTGGTCTATTGTGTACACAGTTTATTTGTTCATTCTTCTGTTGATGGATACTGAGGCATGTTTTCAAAGTATAAGTCAGATTGTGTTTCTTCCTTGCTTAAACCCTTCAGTGCCCTGAGGGTCAGCTGTCCCAGCCCGCGTGGCCTTATTTGGCTGTGCCCAAGCTAGGGACTGCACAGCCCAACACAGGCAGCCTCGGGAATGGGAGAAACCCTCTAACTTAGGCTAACTGTAGGCTTCTCTTTATTCTCAACTGGCACTGGCTGCTCGTGGTGGGTGAATAATAGATTGCATTGGACTCCGATGCCCTGGTCTTCAGGTCTGGGGAGCTCTGTTTATACTCTTCTGATGAGCTTTCACATGTGCCAGGCTCTCCTACAAGACTCATTCCCCCCACTCAGTCCCTTTGCATAGTGAGGATTATAGAACAAAGGGATGGAGGGAAGGGCCTGTCACATTAACTAAGGGCTCACTATGTGCTTTATAAGGCACAGGGTAACTTCTTCTTCTTCCAACCCGTTTGTGGGATGTTTAATGTTTCTCATTTACGGAAGCGGAAGTGCTCAGAGAGGTTAAAGAACTTGCTCAAGGTCACATAGCCGGGAAGAGTTGGAGTCTTTCTTCTGCGTCTGCCAGGTCCTGGCCCTTTGCAGCTTCTAAGTGGGAAGATAAAACAGAGGAACTAAGAGAGAAGAGGATTAAAAAGTACCCTAGAACATTCTGTCCTTAGGTGCAAAGTGGGGACACACACAGGAAGCCCTTAAAGCTCCCTTCTCACCCTGTGCAGACTTGCTTCTCCTGACTCTGCAGCAGGTGGACCCCACAATGAGTTCTTAGTTTGCCCAGGAAATACATGTGGGGCTGTTTGCATTGCCAGAGGCTAAAGTAAGCCCTGGGTAGACAGGGCAGGATCAGGCTCCAGCCCTGCCCCACCATGTTCTGGATATCATGGAGGATGGGGGAGGAAGACCACGGACAAATGGGGCTCTGGAGGCCCTGAGGAGGGAAGCAGTTGGTCATTTGTTCCTGGGCTGTAATCTGTGACCTGAAGGATGGTAGACATGGTGGAAACAGCATTTCAGGCAGGGCATAACAATCTAAGAAAGGTCCCAAAGTCTTGGGAGCAGAGTATAGTCAGAATATAGTGATCAGGTATGGCTGGAACAAGGAGCCAGTTGGGGACAGGTGTGAGATGGATGGACCTGGGCTGGACATGTTATGTGGCCCTTAGACACCATAGCGAGAGTATCTGAAAGGCCAGCGGCTCCCTTCCTTTCTCCTACAGTGACTGCCTGACCCAGGATGTCCTGTGGACTTGTCTGGGATGTTGCTCACCTTATAGGATTGTATTTCCTCTGCTTCAGATTGCAACTAAGGAACAGGGCTGTTATTATCAGGGAGCCTTGTATCTGTTCTACTGTATAGAAAGATAGTGGTCTGAAAACTCCCGTTCTTGGGCCCTAACTGTTTTCACTAATATAGGCTAACTAATTACTTGGGATACCTCATAATGGGTCCCCCTCTCCTGTGTGTCATGACACCACCACTGGCAGCTCTGTTGAGGGCATCTACAGGGGAGTCCCTGAAGGTTGTTGATAGGAAGTGACACGATTGGCTTTTTCAGTCTCCTTTCCACACTCTCACAGCACTCCACATAACTCCTGTTTTAACATATTTAACTTTAGTGGTCTATTTATGTCTTTTCTAGAATTTACAGCCACCAGGAACATGCCCAGAGTGAAAGTATTTTTTTTTTTTTTTGTAGTGCCCAGAACACAGTGGGTGCTCAATGCATGTACGAGTTATAGATAAGGATGACAGTTTGGAAGGTGGGTCAGAGGGAGATTAAGCTTGAACCCAGAAAGATCTCAGTAAGGAGGTAGTTGCTGTAGATCAGAGGAGAAACTAGGATGGGTTGGTGGGGAGGGGGACAGGTAAGGCAGGTACTGGAGGGTAGAGAGAAGGGTGAGTTTGGATGTAGGGGGACAGAGAAAAGAAGGAGTTATAGGTGATGAACTTCCTAGAGTTACAGGGTGACTAGACAGGAACATGGAAAGAAGAGATGGTTTGGGAAGAAAAAGGGTGAGATAAGTGTAGGGCCTGGGTCGCTGTTATATTGCCTGTGGATTGTCCCTGGAACGAGGACCAGCAGGTAACTGGACAGATGGGCTTGGAGCTCAGTGGTGAGGTTGGGCCTGGAGAAACATTTGGGAGCCATCAGCACAAAGGAGGTATTTGAAGCCATGGAGCAGGGTAGATGGTTGCTGTGCTCTTTCAGGGAGAGTAGACTGGGTGAGAGAGAGAATTAGGAGAGAACCCCAAGGAACAACAATATAGAAGGGATAAAAAGCAGGAGGAGTGCTCACAGGAGACAGAGGAGGTGCCAGAAAGGTAGGAAGTTGACTGGGATCGGCATAGCCAGAGTGTCATGGGAACCACAGGGAGGGACACATTCGGGAAGGAAGGTGTGGTCAGGGGACCGACAGGAGCTGAGAGCCAACCCAGGTAAGGATGCAGATGTGGCCTTTGGAGTTAGGAACCTGGAGGTTGTTGGTCTCCTGGGAAGAGTGGAGTGAAATGATACAGAAGGAAGGCCAGGTGGGGTCCAGGGCACTGGAGACAGCAGGACTAGACCAGATGCAGATGAACACCTGGCTCACTGCCTCATCCCTCCCCAAGCTGGACACCTGAGGATTCTGAGATAATGCAAGGGATATGGGGAACACTTAGCTCACAGACTGGGAATCTTGGTGGCTTCACGTGTGTCAGTTGTGCCCTCGTTTAAGCCTGACCCAGCTGGCGAGCCTCCGTGAAGTTTGTAGTAACAGTTGCAACCTCCCAACCCCCATTCCTTCTGTCCCTCTCCTGATGTCTTCTGGGGCTAGGAGAAAGTTACCGAAGCTAGCTTGTCCAGCTTGGTCCGGAGCTTTGCAGGTGTTTTCGTGGAGTGAAATTGAGTCCTTCCAGGACAACGTTGATGACAACAGGTGCAATCCAAACAGATAGCTGGAACAAGAGCCATAGCTGTTATGTAGCTCTTTCCACCAGGAGGAGCCCGGGGAAGGGCCTGGTTTACTGGCCTCCTTATGGCCCTCCGTGTTACCGCTCCACAGACTCCTTTGAGAAGGTTGGTTGTGAAAAGTAAGCAAGAGGAAAGCAGCTGAAGGGGGCCACGGGCCCAGAGGTGTTCGGTTCAAGGTGGGGGTGGCTCAGCCTGTCCAGCTGGCACACACGCAGGTCCCGACTCAGGGAGGCATCATGCCCGCGAGGACAGAGACTCGTTGGATGCCCGGTCGTCACCTTTGCTCTGCGGTGCAGATAAATTTGGTCTCAGAGGGAATCGGCTTCCACATGCTGCCATCCCCACTTCAGCCCCTTAAGAAGACTTCATTTCTCGTGACTTACCAAGATGGAACACTGTATTTTGTTACTGCCTGTCTTGTAGCAATCCCACATTCATTTTGTTTTCAATTACCAGGCTGTACCTTGAAGGGCCTTATCTAGCGGACACACAGCTTGCATCTTCCCTGTGTGGTATTGCTCTGTGGTCCTGCAGGACCCTCCTTAGAGGCCAGCCTGGCTCACATCTCTTTTCTGTCCCCTCAGTGAGATGGCCTCCTCTGGGCACCCTGGCACCACTGTAGTCCATCACCTAATCACACAGCAGCCCCCACTGTGTTCACCTCCTTCCTCCCTGAAGATTTTCTTTCTTTCTTTATTTCATGAAGACTTAGAGGGCCCTGGGTTGAAAAGGAGATTGCCACAAGACTGTCAGGTATTGAAGTCATGCAAGTATAGCTTGTAGCTAGTTTGCCTGCATCCATTTCCTGAATTCAAAAGAGAAACACAACAAATTAGAATAATCGCCAGGACTCCTTCAGTGCTGGAAGCCGGTGCCATCTGCTTGAGAAATTTCAGGATCCTGCCCCGGCTCAGAACCCATAGGTTTCTTCCCAGGGGGCAGCTGGACAGTCGGGGGGCAGCCAGTGATGGTAGTGGCTTCAGAGAAGGGGGCCTCAGCGCTGGAGCAAGTCAACTTGATACGGATGGAGTGGAACCTGTGTAGTGCCTCCAAGCAAAGAACAAGAAATAAAACTACCCCTGGCCACCCAGGACCCAAGAAAGGCGCTTTGTCTTCTGTTCTGTTTTGGCCTCGCTATTTCTTCTCTTCCCTCCCTCTCCCAACTGAGCCTGTTTCCTCCTCCTCCGACCTTGATTTCACCCCTGCCCCCTCCCTTTGCTGGTCCTTTCATTCACTCAGTCTGTGCTGTCTGCTCCGCTGGGTGCTGGAGATGCAATGGTCGGCAAGATAAGCACAAAGTGGAATAATCGCAAGCATGGTGAAGTTCTCTGGAGGGAACGTGCAGGTTCCGGTGAGAGAATAAAAGGGATGGGGTCGTCAGGGGTGGCCTGTCTGAGATGGAGCCATCGAAGATGAGGCCTGGAGGATAAGATTATCCTAAGGGACAGGGCTCTGAGAGGAAGCAGCAATCTCTAGGCCTCTGAGCAGGACAGA
The DNA here is from genome assembly GCF_003031525.2 of Neophocaena asiaeorientalis asiaeorientalis. NCBI lineage: Eukaryota > Metazoa > Chordata > Mammalia > Artiodactyla > Phocoenidae > Neophocaena > Neophocaena asiaeorientalis. Next base: position 2,562,524 of record NW_020173922.1, on the reverse strand, counting down.
GCTTGGAATCCTCTAGAAACCGAAAGGGGCATTGAGGGTGAGATGGGGAGGGAGGCCAGAAGGGTGGTCGAGGAGGTCAGAGAGAGGCTGGTGCCGGTCCACCTACTTCTCGTTTCTCTTGGAGAAGCCCCTTGTCTTAGTGCTATAGGCCTTCCATACTCGTGTTCGTGCCTTGAACTGGGTGCTAAGTGGCTGCCCTAACGTTCTCTGCTCTGGGCCGTGAAGGGCAGGAAACCTCTTGTTTGATTTCATCGGTGTATGGACATGGGTGTTGATTTTACTTGAAACCCTGCGGAGCTCCAGCCTGGGGAGTTCTTCAACCTTTTCCCCAAATGACAGGAGTGTGGGTTGAGGTGGGTAGCAGATGCCAGGAGATGATGGGACATTCTGGGTCAAGGAAAGGGGTGGATATCTGGGTCAGGAGTAACTCGTGTGGGGCTGGGAAAGAGAAGGGCTTTGTGTGGCTGGGCGCTGGGGTCAGTCGAGGGGACTGGCTGAACTGCTCCTGTGCCAGGCTGCTGCCTACTTCAGCAGCTTCCTTTAGCTCTGGGTGTCTGAGTCACATCCACTCAGGAGCTGATTCTGCTAGCCTCTTCAACAGCTGTGGATCCTTGGGAGAAAGCTCAACCCCAAATGCTCACTGGAGAACGCCTACTTTACCTAGTAATTAAAGAAATCAAAGCTATGTTTTAAAACTCTGATAAAGTTTGTTCCTGTCCTGGGGAACCCTCCTTCTGTTGGTGGGCACTGGGCTAAATCCTAAGGTCACACCACCATCCCACGGTGAGGATGGTGATCATGACGGCAGATAAGCAGTTCACGATTGCCGGGTATCAGCCGCTGTGCTAAGTGCGTTATGTGGATCATCTCCTCTGAGTGGATAATATTCATAGCTCGATGTTATAAGGAAGGAAAGCTCCATCCCAGAGAGGGCACGAGTGACTTGCCCAAAGTCACCGCACGGGGAAACAGTGGAGCTGGGATTTCCATCCAGGCAGTCTGACTCTGAACCTTTGTACCTTCCAGCCTGCCGGTGAGGACAGGGGTTCCGAGAGGCTGAGTGACTTGCCCTTGTCTACACAACTAGCAAGAGCTGGAGGGTGAATGTAAACACCAGTCTTTTTGCTTAGAGTCTGAGGCTCTTCAGCCTTCCCTGAACCACCTGCAGCCCCCTCAGTGTTCTCGGGATCTCTGTATCCTGGAGCAGTGGCTCCAGGACCCCATCCCTAGACCTGTGCGAAACAGTCTGTGCAAGAGTCACCTGGGGAACTTAAAAGTGCAGAATCTTGGGCCCGGCCACCCAGGTTTTGATTTTAGGAGGTGAGATTCAGGAATCCATATTTGGTTGTGCAGCTGGGTTTAGAACATGGACCCAGATACTAACAACTATGAATAATGGTTTGCAGGCCAGGATGTCTTCCATGTCCCTTTTCCTGACCTTTTCCCAACTTTCATCGTTCCAGAATTGGCTGGTCCTCCATTTGCATCCCCAGGCAGGTCTCTGTCTCACCAGGGGCTCTGTGGTACTGGCTCTTATTCATCTTTTTATGCATAGTCTCTGCCACGTAGTGAGCACTGTGTAAAGATTTGTGGGAGTAAGGGGTGTTTGAAAGGGATATATTTATGCAATACATAATGAAATGTCATGTGTTTACACACAGAGTTACCCGTTCTTTCTTGGTCAAGACTGGGGGTTCTTATCCCCTTCATGCCAAGAGCACAAGTGCTGGTACCTTGTCCCTAACAAGTACACTAGGAGTTGTTTCTGAAATGGAGTGTCTCTCTACTAAACCGTTCACGTTTCTTCATCAAGTCTCCCTGAAAATTGACGACATGGGCCTAGAAGTTGGCTGGCCAGAGTCCAAGGTGTGTGGGTCTAGAGAGGAGAGCATCCAGAGTGGAGGAGCTTAGCCTGATGGTGCTGTCACTTAGGTTGCTTCCATGTCCTGACTTGGCAGGCTGATTCTTAACCACTGTGCCACCAGGGAAGTCCTGGCTCTGGGGCTCTTGACTGAGCCCCTGCAGCAGGTCGGTATCCCTGTGCTGGCCAGAGAGATGGGTTGGGCCATTTCTGCCTTCAGGGACTTGACCATCTGGTGGAAAAGACAGACTAAGACAGAGAAATGTTGGTGCAGAGGTTAAGTGTGAACAGCACAGTCATTCAGACCATGGCTCCCAAATCCAGACTGGAGTGGGGAGTGAATCCAGACTATGTTTCTGTGACCTCCAGCAAGTTAACCTCTCTGAGCTCCCTCAGTGTAAAGCAGGGATTGTAATAATACTTCGTATACGTACAGTAAACGCTGACAAGTACTGGCTGAATAACTGAGAGCTGAAAACTGTTCAGGAAACTTCCCAGAGAAGGAGATGTCTGAGTTGTGTTTTGAAAAACAAGTAAAATGTAGCCAGGAGAAGAGGGGCAGCATAGGTGGAGGGAACTGTCAAAGCCAGGGTGTGGAGATGTGTGTGTTTTGTGAGGGGAGCTGCAGGCTGCTCGTTTATTAAGGGGTTTGGAGTTTTAGGTGGTGGGGAGCCACAGGTGGCAAGGGCTGGACAGGTGTGCCCGACAGTGCATTTTAAACTTTGTTTCAGAATTGATGGAATCTGGGGCTTCCCTGGTGGCTCAGTGGTTGAGAGTCCGCCTGCCGATGCAGGGGACATGGGCTCGTGCCCCGGTCCAGGAAGATCCCACATGCCGCGGAGCGGCTGGGCCCGTGAGCCATGGCCGATGAGCCTGCGCGTCCAGAGCCTGTGCTCCACAACGGGAGAGGCCAGAACAGTGAGAGACCCGCGTACCGCAAAAAAAAAAAAAAAAAAAAAGAATTGATGGAATCTTCCAGAAGATGTTAAGCAAAGGAGGAGAGGGGCACAATTGAGCTTTACATATGGTCTGTATACAGAGGGGCACTCTGAACTCTTTAACCATGCACTGATGAAGCTGTAGGTTTCTTCCTACGGACCCACTGCTGCAGAATTATTTTCAGATTGTTATCCTCATGTCCCTTTTAGCCAGCGGTGGAGGTCCAGCAGATGAGTGCCTTGGGGACTGGAGCACTAGGGACGTGTCAGCTTCGTGACTAGGTCTTGGTGTGCCATGTCCTGCAATCTCCTGGAGGATGGAAGGGAATCAGCTAACAAATCCCAATCACATTTCCCAGGCAGGCGTTTGCCAGGCCAGATTTAGATTACCATACATTATCCTCAGCTCAGAGAACTTGTAATGATGGCAAGATTAGCTCACACTTTGTATTTGCCCTGGGAGTTTACACAGCAGTGAGCCTGTTTGTCAGCTAATGCTCCTAAGTTTCTAGCTTCCATGGGGACCACACTTCCAGCTCCGTTTAATGCTTCATTCGAATGCAGCAAAAGAGAGGGACAAAGCTGATGACAAGTTGGAAGCTTCGAGCATTGGGAAGCTAGCCTCGGGGCCCCTGTGACTGTTTCTCTCATTCTCTCAATCCAGCTCAGAAGTTTCATTTCTAAGGCTGGAATTTGAGAGAGCCCCGTGTTGTCAGTAGAACCACGGTCACCACTGTCCCCTGTTGATGGGTCCTTCTAGTTCACAGCAATCCCCATGGCTGATGGAGTGAAGGACCCTAAAGCACATCCCTTGGTGTCACTCTCCCCCCAGAAACTGACAGTGGGGCTTGCACTGACTGTGGAAGAAAGTCCAAACTGACTAGTGCAGGGCTTAATGGTTCTTCTGGTCTCCTTCCGGCCTGGACCACCCTCACACGCATCCAGACTAGAACATTCCACTCCACATCTTCAGTTTCCTTTCTTCCTGTGTTCACTCTTGCTGCTGCTTCTACCCAGGGTGCCTCATTCCTGCTGGAAATCGCATCTGCTTCTCAGTGCCCAGCATTAATACTGGTCCTCCCCTGAGCCTTTCCCTTTCTGCTAGGGGGCATCCGTGTTTCCCCTCTGTGTTTTCGGCCCTGAATTAGGGTTGCTTGTGAGGGTCGCGCTCTAAGATGGGAGATCTTTGAACTCATGAGCCCGAGGTCACCTTTACGACCCACGTCTTCCCCCAGTGCCCAGTCCGAGACCTCACATGTAGGTAGCATTGGATTCTGTTCCAAGTCAAATCTAAGCAAGCCATCTACTCGATAACACATTCAGTTTTCTATTTTGAGGACGAGGAGAGTGAGCGTCCCATTCATGGCCTTTTTGTGTTTTTCTATCATCCCAGTGCCTGAACTCTGGGGCTTTCTATTTTGAGACTGTGCTCATAGAGTGTGGGAAGGAGGGGAAACGAGGCCTCCTCACAGCTCTGACCTAGATATTCTGGAGCCACTAGCTCTCCTGGTTTTCTTTCAGCCAAGCATCTGAGTGGGGGGGTCTTGGTCATAGCTGGAGGTGGCCAAGAGCATGGTGCCAGGGAATCAGACAGCCCCGGGAGTGGTGACTGTAATCCCTGAGAATCTTACAGCAGGGTCTGTGGGAAATAAAACCCACTGGCTTCAGGCTTAGGAAGCTGGAGATTTCTTTGAGTTTGACGTTCTACCCTATAAAATGAGGATCATAATGTATAACCCAGGGTCACTGAGGAATAAGATGTGATAATTCAGGTAAGGAGCCTGGTGCTCCATAGGTTCAAATTCTTCTTCCTTTCCCACCTCACCCCTTTATTTAGGCTGCTCAGGGGAGACTTATAAACATTATCATTACAAAAGGGAATGTAAGTGAACAGCAGCATCTTACAGTCGCATCTTTCTTGCTTGCTTTGCAAAATGTGTTAAACTCATCTCAGTATGGGAAAGCTGGGGCTGTCACTGCTGCAGGATTCCAGTGGCCCCCAGCTCAGCCACTTGTTGATGGTGTGACCTTGGCAGATGATGTAACCTTTTTGAGTCTAAGTTTCTTCACCGTAAACTCATGACACTGACAGGCCCTTTGTGGAGTTATTCTGGGCAGGAAAGGAGATGGTTCCTGTCAAGCTCTGGTGTCTGGCGTCTAGTGAGGGCACAGTCCACGAGTGAGGGGCCTTATTGGAGGGAGGCATGGGCCAAGGGGGAGGTGGCCTCACTTAGGCTGACTCCTCACAAAAGCCCTAAGCGTTAGAAAGACCCAGTGCTGTAAGTCCATCCTTCTCCATAAAGTTGGGGCCCTGCCACACATGTCACCACTGGCAAGTGGCTGAGCTGGGGCTTGGAGCAGCTCTGCTTCCTCCCATTCTTGCTACCCAACCTGGGAATGAACTTTGGTCCATCTCTGCTGAGGAAAGAGCAGGGCGGACAGTCTGTTGGAATTAGTGCTGTGCGGGACTTAGGCTGCTGCTTGGAGGAATTTTGGGCTGTAAAAGTGGTTGGAAAAATAGGTGTCATGAGAAGGTGTCCCTCCCTTAAAGACAGGAATGCTTCTTAGGGCTTCAAGACACCCCAGCAAAGCAGAGAGGAGACAGGAGGACCCCTGAAGGTCTGCCAGCTCTGGGAGCCTATAATTCACCCTGTGTGACGACTTAAATGGGTCAGTTAACTAATTGGTGACATTATGCCCTATTGAGGGTGAGCAAATGGCTGAGCCTTTCCTCACACAGAATCAGAACTTAGACTCTCTCTCAGGGACTCAGAGCAGGGCCTTTATTTTTAGATCAGGTGGGGAAAAGGGGACAGATATCTTGCTTTTTCACTGGGTATAGATAGAAAACTGGTCCCTTTAATTTTTTTTAACCCATTATGAGTGTGGTTCTTAGCAGACTTAGGATGGAGTTGGCCTTTTCTGCACAGTCCCACTTTTGTAATCAAAACCTATTTTTCATACTGGAGGAAAATAATACCAGAGTTTGAATAACCCGAATGGCCTTAGAAATGCTCCATAACCAGTCACTTATTAGCTGGTGTGGAAACGAAAGCTGCCATCCTCTACCAATATGTCTTCATGTTTCTGGGCACCTCCTTTTCTGGGCCAGGTGTGATGCAGAGAGACCTTTAGCCCCTTGTTAAGTTTACACTGAGCTCCTGCCATGTTCTACGCATTTTTCTAGATCCGGGGATACACAACAGAAAAGATCACTGCTCTCATGGGCATGCATTCTGCTGGGAGAGATAAACAATAAAATATCAAAGACTGCTAATGCTGCAAAGAAAAGTCGGGATATGACAGAGGCGGCTTCTTCAGAGGGGTGGTCTAAGAGGGTCCTTAGGAGACACACAGAATGTAAGTGACCAAAGGAGCCAGCAGGCGGTGACCTGGGGAGGACCATTCCAGGCATAGTGAAGGCTCTGAGGCTAGAACTAGCTTCCTGGCAGAGCGTCAGAAGGAAGGTGAGCTGCCATTGTGGCTGGACCAGAGGGTGAGGGGGGCCAGGGAGGAAGGCAGAGAGGTGGGCAGGGCCCACATCGTGTAGGATGTGATAGGCCATGGGAGCGGCTTTCTGAGTCACGGGGACAGATTTCAAGCAGGATTCAAGTGCTAATGGGATTCACATTTCTGAACGATGACTCTGGATGCTGCATGGAGGGGAGACCACAGGGCCCTAGGGGAGGAGAGAGAGTCCAGTTAGGAGGCTTCTGCAGGTGTCCAGAGAGGCTAGGAGGATGGAGAGAAGAGGCCCACTTGCAGGGTACGTTTAAGAGGAGGGCCAGTGAGACTGATGGATGGACGGACGTAGTAATCGAGGTGACCTCCTGAGTGTCTGGCTTCAGGGCAGAGTCAGTGGTGCTCTCATTGACTGAGATGGAAAAGACTGGACGAACACGTTTTGCAGAATCAAGAATGTTGTTTTTGGATACATGTACCCCTATGTTCATAGCAACACTATCCACAGTAGCCAAAACATGGAAGCAACCTAAATGTCCATCGACAGATGAATGGATAAAGATGTGGTATACATATACAATGGAATATTACTCAGCCATAAAAAAGAACAAAATAATGCCATTTGCAGCAACGTGGATGCAACTAGAGATTATCACACTAAGTGAGATAAGTCAGAAAGAGAAAGACAAATACCATATGATATCACTTAGATGGGGAATCTAAAATAGGGCACAAATGAGCCTATCTTCAAAACAGAAGCAGAGTCGCAGACATAGGGAACAGACTTGTGGTTGCCAAGGGGGAGTGGGGGAGCGAGAGGGATGGACTGGGAGTTTGGGGTTGGTAGATATAAACTATTACATTTAGAATGGATAAACAACAAGGTCCTAATGTATAGCACAGGGAACTATATTAGTATCCTGTGACAAACCATAATGGAAAAGCGTATTAAAAAAGAAGATATGTATGTATGTAACTGAATCGCTTTGCCGTACAGCAGAGACTGGTACAACATTGTAAATCAACTGTACTTCAATTAAAAGAAAAGGAATGTTGCTTTTGGACATGAAGTATGGGCTCTGAGCGGACACGTGGAGGTGTCAGATGGGCAGTTAATGTCACAGGTGGGCCCTCGAGAGAGGTCAAGCCTGGAGCCGCAGAGCTGGGGCCCAGTGTCCTCACAGAAGCCCAGGGCAGCTTCTTTCCCTCTCTAGCCAAGGAACACTAAATGCTACTCGTGTGCCCCCAGAAGCTTCTCTGACACTTGCTGTGATTCCAGAATTGATCCCTGCATCCACTGGAGCTGGGAATCGGGAGGCAGAGGTGTTGTCAGTGTTGGGCCAGCACAAAGCTGGGTCTGAACAAATCACGCTGTTTATCTCTGCCCCCTTCCCACCCTGAGGGTGCGGGACCACGATGAGGGTGGCTGCAGCTGGGCTCTCTCAGGGCAAGACAAGATGGCTGGGCTGCCACTAGACTCTGTCATCCCCCAAACTCTGTAGAGAAGGACCTTGGGCTTCTGAACTTGATTTCTTGCTCTGCTATCCAGGTATGCAAAAAGTCAAGTTTCTCGGCCTCTCTGAGCTTCAGTCTCTTTATCGTGAGATGTGCCTAGGATGCTTTCCTCTGGGAAGCTGTAGGGATGGCTTGCGGTCAGATGCCTGGTGCCTAACAGACTTCACGAACAGGCCCAGCACGACCGTTCCCCTCTTCAGCCCCTAACAAGGTGGGACCCACAACAGTACACTTCTGTGAGTAACAGCTGGACGAGTGGAGAAATTCATTGGCTTCTTCCACAAATATGTGTTTACCATGTGTTAAACCCACAGGGGTTTGAGAGGTAAACAGATAGACAAATTCCTGTTCTCATGGATCTTGTGTTCTAGCGGAGGAATCAGTGGTCAATAATCAAACAGACAGATGAGGCCATTTCTGGGCAGTTTGGTGTGAAGGCGCTGGACGGTCAGGATGCGTCTTTGATGAGGTGGCCCTGGCTGTGAACTGGGCAGTGAGATGGGCTGACGGTTCTGGGGGGCGCGGGTGTGTGTGTGTGTGTGTGTGTGTGTGTGTGTGTGTGAAATGGCCCCAGGGATTCATCTCTCCAAAGCCGCTGCCCTTCCTCTCCTCCGTGGGTGTGGAGGTGATTTCTGGAAGGTGGCCACAGAGCAGGCGCATCTCCCTCCCAACCTGTGGCCCTGGAGATCCTTCCCTTTCCTTGGCCTAATGGCCACACCTTCTCTTACCTGGACTGGCTCCACATAGGACCAGAGGCCATAGGATTTGTTTCTCTAAGCCCCCATCCGGGAGGCTTTGCATATAACTCTCCACTCCCTGTCTCCACCCCTGTCCCACCCTCCATCAGAGATCTACCTCCCTGCAAACTCCTCCTTTCTCTCACTGGCTGACACCAAAGACATGTCTTAAAAAGACTCTTCAAAGTGAATGCGTGCGGCTACCCTTCCTCTTATCTTTGAGTCTGACAACATTTTGGTGAAAGAATTTTTTTCAACGTGCATTCGTGTGAAAAGGAGTTTTATTTTATTTTTTAAAAATTTTTAATGTTTTTATTGGAGTATAATTGCTTTACAGTCGTGTGTTAGTTTCTGCTTTATACCAAAGTGAATCAGTTACACACACACACACACACACACACACACACACACCCATATATATATATATCCCCGTATCTCTTCCCTCTTGTGTCTCCCTCCCTCCCACCCTCCCTGTCCCACTCTTCTAGCTGGTCACAAAGCACCGAGCTGATCTCCCTGTGCTATGCGGCTGCTTCCCACTAGCTATCTATTTTACATTTGGTAGTGTATATATGTCCATGCCACTCTCTCACTTTGTCCCAGCTTAGCCTTCCCCCTCCCCATGTCCTCTAGTCCATTTTCTAGTAGAGCCTGTGTCTTTATTCCCGTCTTGCCCCTAGGTTCTTCATGACCATTTTTTTTTTAGATTCCGTATATATGTTGTCCCATTTGTTTATTTTTGTTTTTATTTCCATTTCTCTAGAAGGTGGGTCAAAAAGGATCTTGCTGTGATTTACGTCATAGAGTGTTCTGCCTATGGTTTCCTCCAGGAGTTTTACAGTGTCTGGTCTTGGTTTCAGTTTTTCACCATTGAGGACAATGTTGGCTGTGGGTTTGTCATATATGGCCTTTATTATGTTGAGGTAAGTTTCCTCTCTGCCTACTGTCTGCAGGGTTTTTACCATAAATGTGTTGAAGTTTGTCAAAAGCTTTCTCTGCAACTATTGAGATGATCATATGTTTTTTCTCCTTCAGTCTGTTAATATGGTGTATCATGTTGATTGATTTGCGTATATTGAAGAATCCTTGCATTACTGTGAGAGGGAGTTTTAAATTTGGTTATCTTACAGGCTGTCCATTTTCGTGCCCCTCCTTCCCAAACCCCTACATTTCCCCCCTCTCAGCCTCCTTAAGCCTCTTTTCCTGAAGTATTTTTGCCTTTTCTTTCCTTATCTGTTTTTCTCCTTTCCCCTTTGTCACTCCCTCTTGATTCTCGCCTCTCCCTGTCATGTGTTGCTCCCTGGTTCTCTCTTATCCTCACTCTTGTCCAAACTGGGCGCCCGCCCCTGAGCTTCTTAACCCACCTGCCACCCAGGGCTGTTTTCCCAGTGAAGGGGCCTCTGGACTCCCTCCCACCCCGGATCCCTTTGAAAATGCCTTCGATAATGTGGAATGGCTCCTGGCACACCTGTGCATGGGACATCTGCTTTGCCCGTTGGCTGAGGTTGCCCTGATTTCAAAGAAAGCAAATGTTGTCTTTAGCTCCACATGGTGGATTTTCTCTGGGAGGAATTTCTGCAGATACTAAGAGAAATGTGCACCCCACATTCCATTATTGAGGGGCAGACCCTGCTCTACAGGCTGACCATTCTCTTTTCCCTGAGCACACTGTGTCCAGCCTTATGTTAATTAATTCCTCTAGTCTCTGGGGATTGAGTCCCTTCTATAAGTTGCAAGTCCAGACGTTGGGTGCTGCTAAAAAAATTCTGGCAGAGGAGAACATAATCAGAACTTGCAAAAAAGGAAAGCAGAGGGAGTTGTGGTTATGCTCGGTGTCAGACCCGGTCACCACCCTTCTGCCCACCCCTGGCCACCATCACCACCACCTCCTGTACCACCAGGAATGCCCTTTAGGAGAAGGTCATGAGAAGGGGACGTGGAATCCTCAGGATTTTCTTGGCATTGCATCAACTGTCACTGTACTTGATTAACCCTGTGCAGTTTTCTAGCATCAGTTTTCTTTTTTATCCACACTAGTCTTCGGCCTGTCCTGCACCTATGGCTGATTTTTATTGACGAGAATATCATTATTGCCTTTAGGGTTATTGCCTTCTCTGATGAAGGAATAATCTTTCTGAGGACTTAACAGGTGGTGGGTTCTTATCAGTTTTAATTATTGATGAATAAAGTGTGTGTGTCTGTGTACATGTACACATATACACACACACACGAAAACACACAGTAGATTGAGGTGAGGGAGATTTTTGTAATCACGGGAAGCCTGTCAGAATTCTGAGCCTTTCAGTAACAATATTTCAGGTTCATTTTACCAGAGTCTAAATGTCCCTGGAGACATACACAGATCTGCCCAGCTTAGCATGTGCTAAGTCGTGTCACCAGCCTACTTGTTACTGTGTCCACAGCCAAGGAGGGAGCAGGGCTGCTTCTTCCAGGAGTTTTGGGAGGCCTGAAGAGAGCCCTCACTCTGAGCCCATTCAAGATAACCTTGATGGCAAACGCGTAAAAGAATTGAGGACAAACTGGCCATTCGTGTGATTAAGGAATGGGCCTTTTCTCCCTTGAAGTCAAGTAAAACACGTTGTGGGATTTGCTGTGTACTTTTCATTGTAGGAGCTTATAAAGCAAGATGGGTTACTGATTTTGATGGTTGTTGCCTTAGGTTAATTCAATCATTAGGAAGATTGGGTAAAAATTTAACGGTGTTGGCAGCCCCCTGGGGTCGCTACCCAGGTCTAGAGGCCTCTTTTTATAGCAGTAGAATTAGCATCAGTGTAGTCAAAAATAGATGTGGACAGCGCAAGCCTTCCGCCTTTACTCTTATTGCAAATGCATTTTAATTTTATTGTGCGTTTTGAACAAATATGTGTCTTTTCTAAAGGAGTCACTGCTTATTGCTTGTCATAAACAGATATGTGTGTGTTGAGGTATATCTATTATACATACACAGATCTAAATCATGCTCATCCAAATGGATGGTCTTGGGGACATTGCTGGGGCTTCAGGGGTGGTTTAGCAGCTTTTTGGTACACTGTCACATGCCTGGTTCTCTGCGAAGCACTTTATATGGATTGCCTGCCTTATTACTTGACAATTCTATGCAGTAGCTGTAATTATTTTTCCACTTCAAAGATAAAGAAATTGAGGTCAAGAAAAGTTAAGTAACTGGTCCAGGGTCAAGTGAACGGTAAAGCTGGGATTAGAACCTGGAGCCTAAGTTCTTAATCACTACACTATATTGACTGACAGTAACACTTAATAGAACAGTCCAGCAATTCCCTGTAGTAGATAGACCAAACCATAACACACAGTGATCAATCTCCTACTGTCCTTTTCACTGGTGCAACGTTACTCTGCTCCAAGCAGCTTACATGGGAATTATAGAGATCAAACATCTGCGCCTTGTGAAGATGTTGCATTTAAAATTGTAAGTCATGTGCAGTTCCACTTACATCATGATTTTGCTCATAGGCCTCGGTCCCCACCCACCCACCAAGCCAATCTACCAGTGCTTTTATTGTTGCCTCTGATCACTTGTTTTCCCTACCCACAATTTCTTCATGTCTTGGACTACCCATTTTTCAGAGCCTACCTCCAATGTCCCCAATTCCGTTGCTCCCTTTCTATAAGCCTTCTTTGTGCCTGCTGTAGGTCACAATTTCTCTCTCTCCATGACTCTCATTCCCATGGTAGTCTGTCATTTTTTCTCTCCTGGACACCTGGCACCTTTCGTTATGTAATTATGTAAACTCCTCGAGGGCAGGGACCACCTGAATTGTAGACATCTGAAAAATGAGTAGGAATTAGATCTGCCTAAGGGTGTGTGTGTGGGGGGGGGCGGTCTGTGTTGGCGTGTGGGGGAACCTGTGTTGTTTGAGACATAGCATGTGTAAGAAGGTGATGGTGGCCCTGTCCCTAGCAAGGTATCGTTCCTTGGTGATGCCCTCTCCATGGGGCACATTGTACCCCTTCTCCTTTCACTCCTTTCCATGGACATGTGCTGGACCCCTCTTTTCTGGCTGTGTCTGTTACTCATCAGAGGACACCGGGGCTGGTCAAGGGCCAGGACTTCCCTGATGCCAAGCCCGGATGGTGTTTCTTCCCTATCTAATACCAACGCCTGGAGGCTTGGACCTGCCGATGAACCAGCTTTGGAACAGAATCTCTGATCAAGGCACATGCTCCCTTTTGGAGTGGAGGCCATCACCCATCTTGGGCATGAACCTTTTTACCTCTGCCCGTCTGATACAGATACCTAAGTCAGGCATAAGAAGATGGGCAAAACCGGGCACCCGGGCGTGATGCCATGTGTCAGGACCACTAACCGCAAAGGACAGCTAGGACACGGTTCAAAGGAGAGCAACAGATTTGATTGTGGAGTTGGAAATTAGAGCATGTATGAAAAATAATTAGGAATTGTAGCCTCAGGAAAAGAAGCCTGCAGGGAGACCTAGTAATTGTCTTCAAGCATATGAAAGCGAATTATACCACCGAGTCAGGTCAGCCTGTCTCTTTCCCATGGAGAGGAGAGAAAAGTATGTTTAAACTTGAAGAGCAAGGGTTTCCGCTAAATGTGGGATAGTTCCCTGCTGGCATGAGCCATTTCAAGACTGCTCACATCAAAGTTGCAGAAGGTGGCCCTCTTTCTAGAGGAAAAGCTTAGGCAGAAACTGGGGACTGGCTTAGTTATAGCTCAACGTTTTTTTAGCCTCCAGGACTTGGTCATTGGATTTGACTGTGAAAGGCACCATCATAGGTGCCTGCGAGTGGTAAGTGACGTAATTTGGTGGTGAGGTTAGACCCAAAGCTCTTGGCTGTGCCTTCTACCAGCTGTATAAATTCGGGCAAGTTACTTTCTCTGGGCATCTCTCCCCTTTACTACAAAATGGAAATAATAATGCACACTTTGTGGCATTGTTGCGAGGATTAAATGCTAACAGGTATACACAGAATATAGTAACCACCTAACACAGTGGTAGTACTAAATATATAGTAGCTAAATATTCAGGACAAGAAACATCCAGTCTTTACCCTGAAGGAGGCGGTACCCTGATTTAGGAGATGTGATAAATGCAGAGATGTGTGTTCAGCGAGCAGAGCCAGACTACGATTGTTCAGATCCCTAAGCTCTGACCCCATAGGCAAGTCAAAGTGAAAACCAAAAGAAAACCATGCGAAACTACGGAATAAATTCAAGAAAGACCAACACAGTTCTCACATTCACCCTGATTCCAGCCCACAGCTCGATGGTGTTGAGTTGTTTTTGAAATACCAGTCTCATAAAACATACTTTTGTACCCTAAGCACCTGCTTAGTCTGATGGCTGGCTAATCCGGACTGGTGATGAGATGGAGTGCAGCTTCCAACTTTTGCTCAACGAACAGTTCTTGATCAGGAAGCATCTTGGGTGCAAGAAACAGAAGCCAAGTCTCTTGGCTGAAGAAAGCTTCAGAAAAAGGTGACTTGTGGGAAGGATGACAAGAGCTCAAAGAACAGCTGGGGTTGGGGGTGGGCTTGAACATAGGGCAGAAACTGAGAGCCCTGCTGAAGGCCATACATTGGAAGCCATCAAGTCCAAGTGCCCTCTCCTGGGCTGTGATGAATGTAATCTTCGGATTTTCTGAAGACTCTGAAAGAGGTCTGGGGCTGGGCTCAGACTGCCTGCTTGTCCACTATATCAGGCCTCAGGACAAAGAAGGATCTGGTTGCTTCACTGAGGGGTGAAAGGCAAGCATCAGTGGAAAGCACATTCCCACAAATGCTACGCACAAACGGGAGCCCGCGTGCTGGAAGGAAGGGAGTGAAACATTGGATGGAAAGAAGGTGGCAGATATCTACACGTCATATTCATCGCCGGGCCCTGTGCACCACCCACGTGAAAAGCTAGTCATGTGCTTAGCTGGTTTGCAGCCTCCATCATTTGCCTGCCCGTGTATTTTCATCCTGTTTCCACAGGGAGCCTCTAGGTTCCACGAGGGCAGGCATCCTGGTTGATAAGCTTTGTATCCCCCAGCGTGGCACTCAGTAAGTGTCTGGTGATCTGGTGATCGATTGCATCACTGTTGATTGGATTCTGAAGTTAGTTCACCTCAGGCAGTGGGAACAGACGACGCCTGGGTGTCCCTGGGGTCAGACACTGGGAGTGTGTAGTTAAGGCTAGAAACAGCCCCTTGGTCTCAAAAACATCTGCAAATACATCTCTCTGACTGCCAGCTGAGTTCCAGCATCGTGTACTGTAGGCCTGGGTCTCTGGTGGGGAGGTTGAAAAATAAAAAAAGAAACCTCGTCCCCTCAATTGCTTTATTAAATAATGCGCAGATGACAGGGCATGAAACATTGATGCACAGAGAGCTCGTCCTCCTGCGGGGGAGAGGGACCGCTGGATAATTGGTTTTTCTACATAGCAACTAAGCTAGCTCGGGTATACTGTTACTATCCCCCTATCTATTAGTGGAGGGATGGACCAGGTGAGTCTTATTCTCCAAATCCTCATTATCCTGCCCTCACCGAGGCAGCAAAATGAATGGAAGGGCACAGCAAAGTATCAACGTTTCCATAGAAATCAGCTCGCAGGATCAGACACTTCTTGTGGGTTCAGTCTGAGGGCCATTCTGACCACCTTTTTACAGATTGGTGGAGAATTATTACTTTTTACAATCCATCTGGAAACTTGAGAACTGTTGATGTTGCAGGCCGGGGCCGCATTCTGTAATGCTGAGGGTTTCAGTGCAGTCATCACTGAATTCCTCGAGAAGGCCGTTCTGCGGAAGCGAAGGAGGAAAACGTACAATTCAAAGCCCAGATGCTCAGGCCATTCGCTGGCCAGAGAGGCAGACTGTCCCTGGTGATTTAATATACGAGACGTGCATGGTGCACTTGAGCAGCTGCTCTGGTTCTCTGACTGGAAATTTAAGTCACAGTAACCTTTATAATTGGAGGCACACAGATAACATATGTTTAGTAGAAAGGTACGGTCGTTGTCATGCTGCCCTCTCAGACGTGAATGGCACTTCAAACTCCAGCGTGAGTTTCTCTTGGTAGGAATTGTTAGCTGATGAGTTCAGCAGGCCAAGGAACACTGTTGGATGCCTACTGTGTGCCAGC
>NW_020173922.1:2476078-2546733 GCF_003031525.2 Neophocaena asiaeorientalis asiaeorientalis | reverse complement strand
CCCTCTTGGCCTTTTTTTTTTTTTTTTTTTTGCTTTTTGTCATTTGTAATGTTTTATGACAACTATTTTGATCCAGGAATAAGTGAAAGCTGTCTTAATGTAAATACAGGTAGCTCTCAGTTACTTAAAACCCATGAGTGCGTTTTCCTCTATTCAGCAAACTTTTACAGAGCACCCATCATGAGCTAGATTCTGACCCCACTTAAGAGACTGGTGTAATGGAAACACCTGTGAAAGGAGAGCAAGAACTTGGATTTAGAACAATAGATTTGCTCTTGGCCTGGCCATGTCCTGGCTGTGTGCCCCAGGGCAGTGACTGAACCTCTCTGAGCTTCATTGTTTTTCTGATCAGTGAGATGGGAGAACTCTTGATTTCCCAGACTTCTGGGGAGGCTTAAATGAGACAACCTGTGTGAATGCACCTGTATTTTCTGATACATAGCGGGTGTTCTCTAAACGTTGGCAGGATGAGGTTCTCACACATTTATCCATGAGGCGTTCCTAGAGCTGGCAGAAGCCAGTCAGCTTGTGGTCTTAACTCCCGTGTTGCCTGGACTCTCCTGCTCTTTGAGACCCAGCGGGTGTGAGCCTGGGCATGTAGCCCTTTGAGGAGATTCTTGAGAGGGATTAAAAAAACAAAAACAAACTTAATTTGGTAGGGGAGTAATGATTTAGATCCAATATTCACATAGAAAAATGGGTTATTTTGAACGTTCTTGGTCCCATTAACAAAATTTAATCTGGTGATGAAAATTTATGGGGCAGCAAGCAATCTGTCTTGCCTGATGGTGTTCAAAAGTGCAAATGAATACGTCCTCTAACCTCCCTGCTTTTCAGAGTTTAACAGCGTGCGAGCATTTACATTTCATACAAGGTGGTCCTCATGCTGATGTGTCCTTTTTATGGTCTGTGTGAAATACCTGACATTGACATAGGTGGTCTGCTGACAACTTAAATTTTCTGAGAAGCCACATTGAACAGACAGAAATACAATGTATTTTAACAAAGACGGTTGTTTGTTTGGTATAAGACCTTATGGATAAACTGCAGGTATGCCGTTTGGCCCATGTAGGAGGGACAGGAAAATTGAGAGTCCCACACTGGTGCAGAGTGGCCGCCATGCTGACTGTAGGTCTTAGGCTGAAAGCTTAGAAAGTCGTGATGTCATCCAGCCTCATCATTAGGTCTTGGAGGCAGACAGACCAGGGTGTGAGCTCCTCTAGCTCTGTGACCGTGGACTAGTTATTTGACATCACTGACCCCAGCTTCTGCATCTAGCAGTTAGGGCACTGATACCTCCATCACAGGGTTGTTAGGAGGATTTAATGAGATGGATGGTGTATGTAAAGTGCAGAGCACAGTGCTCTGCACGTATATCCGTGTCCAGGAAATGCTGGCCGTTATCACTACTACTACTATTGCATTACCTAGTAGTGCATTGCTAGGTAAGTACTAAGTAATGGAATAGTTAGTGACCTGTGAAAGCTTTAGAGCTTGAAACAAAATGTTGCATCAGCCTATGACATCCTTTTTAAAGGTACTTAGGGAGTTTGCCTTTTGATAGGTCTTCGAGCCCTGGAGGGGATATTAGGTACCAGACTTACCTTAACCTTCTATTTATCTTTGGCCTTAGCCTTCCTGCCTTTCCCTGGCGGCCATGCCTGCCACTCTCGCACGTATCACCAGAAAGTCCGTCACGTGACTGTAGGCGCTTTGTCTCTCCATTCACTGGTGTGCTTCCAGCACCTGAACCAGAGCCTGGCATATAGTAGGTGCTATACATATTTTGTGTTGAATAAATCCATGGCCTTTCAATCTTCATATTGTATGTCTGGTTCCTTCCTGGGTCAGAAAGGTCTCTTCTTACTTCCCATCTCTCTTAACGAATTTAAAGGCCAGCGGTAGTTTTGGAACTATATTTCCTTTTCTCTTTTTCTGGGGATCAGCATGACAGAGTAGATGGAGCAGTGGGCTGGGAGTATGAGACCAGGTTCTAGTTTCAGCTCTGCAGACAGCTGGCTTAGGAACCTCGGACAAGTTAGCCTCCCCTCTCTGGACATCACTTCCTTAATTGTGTCATCTGGAATTTGGTTTATTAATTTATGAATGACCTTCCAGTGCTGATGTTGGGCAGAGATGTTCTCTGAAGGTTCTTTTTAAGGACAAACCCCACTTTCCTGCTCCCTCTTTTTCATGCCTCCTTTTCCTGCCAGGATCACTTCTCATCCTCCACATAGACATGAATCTAGACCCAAAGGATGTTTCCAACAATAGCTCCTACCAACCCACCTTGCCTGTCTAAGCTAGGCTGTCTCAATCGCAGAGCTATGGACGTCTGGGGCCAGATGATTCTTTGTTGTGAGGGGCTGCCCTATAGATTGTAGAATGTTTAGCACCATCCCTGACCTGTACCCACTAAATGCCAGTAGCATCCTCCCCAGCTCCCCAACCCCCCAACCCCAGCCGTGACACGTGCACTGTCTCCAGACATTGTCAAATGTCTCTTGCGGGGGTAAGGGTGGTGCTGGGCTGGGGTCGTCTGTAAATAATCCCTGATGGAAGCCCAGATTCTTCCCTAGGCTTATTTCAGATGGTGTTGTAAGAAGACAGACGATTTTCTCAGGAGACTAGAGCAAATAGGCAGAGTGTATTGATCAGAGGTTTCTTTTCCCCCGGGGGATAGAGGAAAAGAAAAGAAGAAGAAAACAACTTTCTTAACCCGCTTAAAAGTAGAAATATAAAACTAGCCCAAATATTGTGCCGGGGCTCTGGATTCACACCAAGGTAATTCCACGTATAATACATCACCAAAGACGAGAACAGAGAATGACAAGTCTTAGATCTTACCCAGACTGTGACAGCTACTGCATCTTATTCTTACATCATGGAAATTGGATAGTGGTGGCACTGAATACTTGATGAAAAAGATAGGTTTCTAAAATCTTCCATCTTGCTCACATCTTAGACGTAGGAACATCCTAGAGATTTTTGAATACAGAAGCAATTTGGACAAAACATTTTCAGTGGTGCCAGGATATTATAAACAATGTGTTATGTGTTTATTGTAAACTGGATGGTAACATTTTGTCAATGGAAGTATGATACTGGCTGCTCTGAGGCAACTCAAACCTGTTGATAAGACAGGAGCTCACAATCTAGTAGGTGACACAAGATAAAAGTTGGTGGAAATTCAAACCATCACTAAACGTGTAGGTGAAAGCAGTAATGGTTTTACAGCGTAAGCAGTGATTGCCATCGGAGCCCAAAGAGATACAAATAAACGTGAGCTCAGGTTGACAGGAACAGAGGCGAGCCTTACCCGGGGAGAGAGTTTAGAGGTTCCCGAGGAACACGGGATACCCTGAAGGACTTTGTCTCGAGCATCGGGGGGTTGATTATGATCCTAATGAGCTCTATGTGGTGACTGGTGAGACAACGTACCCTTGATGTCAAGGGTCAACTCTAGTGTGTTACAGTGGCTTAGACTATTCAAGATAGAGGTGAGCCCATTTTAAAAGGCACGTCTTTTCTTGCCTCAAGTGCTTCCTGAGGCTGATATCCTTTGAGGTATCTTCCCAACTCAGAATTACCCATTCTCTAGGAATATTGTGTCTCCATCCAAAAAGAAGAAGAGAAATTCCCATGGGTGGGCTTCTGGTAGCCATGCTTGCTTTCTGATAACAGACCCCTCATCCCAGGCTGTAGGTGACTGGGTCAAGGTGGACACCTTATTTCAGCTGGACCTGATTCTGGCCTGAAACTTTCGACTTAGGACTAAGAGGCACATGACTGGAACTGTGCCTGTGAATCTGGGAGTCGGTGCAGCCACCTCTCCCCTGTGAAGCCTGAAAAACCACCTGACAAGTTGATGGTTCGCCTTCTCTGAACGAGATCCTGGGTATACGGCTCACCGGTACCCTGACCCGGTCATCACAGGCCCACCCCGTGGAGAATGGGGTTTGCCCTGGGGGTCTTCTCACAGCCCAGCCTATCCTCTCTTAAAGGACCCTCCCTCGTCACAGTGCCCCCAAGGACCCCTGCCCTTCTAAGGCACAGCCAGCAACCCCTCCCCTGCTGACCTTCATGGGAGTGTTCTGCGGAAATCTCACCACCCACATTCCCATGATACGCACAGTATTTTTCATCTCCAGGGAGCAGCTTCTGAGAGCTATAATGTTGAGAAGGGTCCGCTCACCCCAGTTACTCTGCACCTTCACAGCAGTGATGGTTCAGTGCATTAACTTTCCAGATATGGCTGCATTTCTACTAACAAGGACTGTTCAACACCCTGAAACTGTGGTTTCTAACCACAGGGCCTGTGATGTTCTCTACAGCCCATGAATCTGTATTGCTTAAGGGTTCTCTGGATGGTAGGAGCACAGCCTGGCTCAGATATCTCGAGAAGAATATCTAAGACTCACAGAGGCTGTGAGAGGCCGGGTGGGAAAACCCTGGTTTAGAAATCGGAGAGGACTAAAGCAGCACCAGAGGGTCGGGCAGTGGGAACCACAGACTAATGATCCCCAATGTCCCCTCTGCCCTGGGGCCCCCCTTCACCTTGCCGAGTCATAGGAAGGTCACTGGGATTGAATGGACCAGGGCAGGGGGAGCAAGGATCAGACGGCACCCATCACTCCTGTCTTTTTAGTGGGAAGGAGGCAATTTGAACCACTGTCCCACCTAGCCCGTACTCAATGGGGAGAGGTGATTCTATGTAAAGGAAGACAGGATGCTGCTAGGAAGGGGGGGATTGAAGGACTCAAGGTAAACATCCACGCTGGGTCCCTTGCATCACAAAAATGTCCATGAAATTTGGGGTGCAGGTTTTAGGCCCCCTGAAGCCTGTCCACAGACCCCTGGTTAATAACCTTTCGTCCAAAGGAATTTCTGTTTGGTCATATCATTCCAGACATTAGTGCCCAGGGAATGGGATTTCTGTGGGTTTTGATGTGGAGAGGATGTTAATTGCAGGCCACGCGAATAGCAGAAACCTATACAGGGTGGGAAGCCGCGTAGAAGATGTCCTTGTCTGCCACTTGGGGATACATCGATGGTGAATGCCCCACCTCAAGGAAAATATCGGGGGGATGAGGCCCCTTGGTTGCTCCCCTGCCAGAGAGTCACCTCTGGGATCTGACAGCACTAAGAGTGTTCAGCACGGTCGAGACTCTAAGAAGAAAAAGCAGAGTAAAGCCTGTTAGGAGGGAAGAAGTCTGCAGGACGCAGGATTGCTAAATTAATTACACAGATGCGAAAATTCAAAGGAAGAAAAATTAGTCTGTTAAAGCTAAAAAAAAAAAAAAATAGTATCACGTTGTTTTGCCAAATGATGAAGTGCTTTCCAACTAAAGAAGACGAACCCTTCAGGAACACTTCATCCTGATTGTCTTGGGAACCTTTGCTAAGAGAGGGAAGTATAGAATTTGCATCGTGCTGTGGTTCATTTTGTAAAGAAAAGGCATGTTCTTATTTATTTATGGCCACGTTGGGTCTTCGTTTCTGTGCGAGGGCTTTCTCTGGTTGCGGCGAGCGGGGGCCACTCTTCATTGCGGTGCGCGGGCCTCTCACTATCGCGGCCTCTGCTGTTGTGGAGCGCAGGCTCCAGACGCGCAGGCTCAGTAATTGTGCCACCAGGGAAGCCCGAGGCATGTTCTTATGAAGCCATGAGTGATGCAAACACTAGTGGCTTCAGGACCAGCCGGGCGAGTCCTGTAGGAGAGAAGGGGAAAGGAAGGGACCGAGGTGAAAGCGAGTGTAAAGGGGGCACAGAAGATACGGTGGAGCAGGCAGCCACATGGGAATGCAAGCTCAAGTGGCCAGCTCTTCTACTAAAAAGTAACCCAGAAATGTGTGCTGGAGTTCTCTACGTTATCCTCTAATTCGTTACTGCTAACAACGTATTCAAACTTTAAAAGCACTGTCTGGGCTGGTCAAAGCACACCGGTGGGATGTGGACCTGCTCTCTGGAGCCTCTGGAGCAAGGTGGCTCTGGATCCACTTCTGTCTGATTTCTTGCTCTGTCTCTTCTGGCCCTAGATGCCTGAGCAAGTTCTGCATCCTTTCTTTACAAGGTCCTCTGTTACCTTAGCTGTAAAACTAGCATGATGGTACCACCTGTCTCATGGAGTTGCTGTGGGGATTCTGTGAGATCAGATGTGGCAGGTACCTGGCATCACTCAGGGGCCTGGCAGTGCCACAAGCATGGGGAGAGGCTGTCTCTTGTTCAGCACCTGGAGTGATGGCTGGCACATAGTAGGACTCAGTGAGGGTCTGTGCTTAATCAGTAGGTGAATCATTAGATATCAAACTCCTTTAGAGTAAACTGTGTTCTCCTATTGATTTCTTCTTGAACGTATAGGGAAGAGGTTGCTAAGGAGAGGTGTTCCCATAGGGAATTATCCCCTAAGAGATGAATATGGAAGCTCTTGGTGGGGGAAGGGATGGGTTGAGGCAGTACTTCTGACCTGGGAAACGTACAGTAGCGGGTGCCAGGGGAGTACATCAGACCATGTCCAACGTGTCGCTTCGTTTCTGCAGCAAGACTTGGTGGTCATCCTACCACCGTCCCTCCCCACTTCTCAGGACGCAAAGGCACTTCTGCTTCCCCCTGAAGGTACTCCTGAGGTCCCTTATCCTGTGGTTCTGGGAATTTCTCCTGTATATGTCAAAGCTTTGTCATACTCCATCTTGTTTAATGCCATTGCCTGACACAGGAGTGAATTCAGTCTGAAATGTTGTCAGCTTGCAATTTTGAAATGAGTTAAAAATCACTGGGCTGCGTCATCAGTCTGAGTTCAAAATCTGGGATTTGGGCTTGGCTTCCAGTGAGGGTAACTCATTAGGAGGGAGTGAGATGGCCCAGCGGGGCTGCCTTTGTGACAGCGACTTTGAATTGGCATCAGGGCCTGTGGCCCTTTGATTGGACAGGGCCCACAAAGAGAACAGACAGAGTTTTTGTTTGTCGGAGGAGGAACACACCAGAGAGATTTGTTGCCCATTTTAAAAAACAATTGAGCATGAAATGGATACTGTTTGGATTACAGAGAAACACATCTTCTCATTAGCTTTTTCAGGATCACAAAAGGCCTGATGGCTGATTTAGCCCCAGCCACTGGGATCTGGTGCCAGAAAATCTCTGTTACACATTTGCTTAGGGAAGCAGTGTTCAGGACAAAGGGAATCTCTTTCATTTCATCATTTGTCTTCTCGTTTCACTCTGTTCCGTGTATTTACGGAGTGCCATGTATGCGTTTCCAGCTTGACCTCACTGAGAGGAGCGGGGGGGAAACCTTCCAGTGACCTTCCCCACGTTGGCTGCCTGGTTGGTGATGGATGCTGAGTGGAGCGAGCAGGTTTCTGACGCAGCGGGTGGCGAGGGGGGAGGGGGGATGAGGGGTGTGGGCTGGGGAGAGAGTCACAGGCGGGAGCTGCTGCAGAGAGCAAGACCAGGATGACAGTGGAGGTGGCTCTCCGGAGGTCCCCTGGGAAGTGGAGAATAGAGGCACGATGACTTCAAGGCTGCACTTGGCTTAAAGATGACCCAGTAGAGAAATCTAGAGAGGAAAATGGGTCCAGTTTGGGCTGGTGCCACTGTAAGGAATGTTTAAGAGGAATCCTGTGGGAAAGAGTTGAAGCTAACATGTGTTGATTACTCGCTGAGAGTAATGTTAAGCTTTTGATAGTTGTCTCCTGCAGCCCTCCTAAGCACCATGTGAGGGGGATGTTACCCCTCCCCTTTACAGCTCAGAGAGGCTGCATAACTTGCCCAGGGTCACACAGCACCCAAGGAGCTGAACTCATATGTGTAATGGGATCTTTCTGGAGCCCATAGGTCATGCTCCTTTGACCTCACCGTATCATCCATAACACACGTATTGGTGATTTGCTTGTATGAGTGGAGACGTGTCCAGGAAGCCTGAGATTTGGGTTCTCTGCAGTCTGTTCACCTTTAGCTTCAACAACATGAGCAACAGCCAATCAAGAGCCCTGCACTGAAGCACAGTCCCTGGCCTGCCATGTCTTGGTGGTCATGAAGATGGACCCAAGTTCCCTGACTACTTAATCCATTGGGGCTACTCAGGAGCTCTCTTTTGCCTCACTCTTTTAAAATGAGCTGCTTAGCTTTCAGTACTATCTAACGTACCCTCCCTCCCTCCCTTCCTTTTTCCCTTCTTCCCTTCCTTCCTTCTCTTTCTTGTTATTCCTCTTTGAGAATGTCAGTTCCTTAAGAGCAAGGGCTTCTTTTGTCTTGCCCATCTCCAAATGCCCAGTGCTTAGGACAGTACTTGGCATGTAAAATGAGTTTCATAAATGTTTGAAGAATTGATGGGTTAAAGTCTTTCCTGTGCTAAATACAATCATGTTTGTCTAGAGGCAGATGCTCCAGGGACACCTCTAGCTCTGAATCTTTGTAACCTAGAAATAAGAGATTTATGGAAAGATACTCCTGGCACAGACAGTTTATTCAGCCTTAACTGAATATATCCCTTGGAGCAGACATAATGTCAGGGGACTGACTTGGAGTTCAGAAATGATGAGCCAGACTTGGCCCTGGCCTCACAGAGTAAGACAAAGGAGTGATTAAGTCCATGGGCTGGGGGCCATTCATGCGCTCATTCAACAACCGTTAGTATCCCCATGATATTCCAGACTGTGTGGAGGTGAGGGGCAAGCCGGAGTGAGGAGGAAAGATATTGTCTGTGGTCTCCTGAGGCTTCTACTAGATTTTTGACAGACTTAAGAGTCACATCCCAGCTTTGCCACTTACTAGTTGCATGACCTTAGGCAAGTTCTGATATTTTTTTCTCATCAGGTGGAGAAAATACTGGCCTCATAAGGTAATTGTAAGAGTGGAAGGGCTCTTTGTATCGGATGTTGCAGTCTAGACTCCAGAGGCATGAAAGAACAACAGGTGTTTGAGGGCTTATGAGTTGTCTACTGTAACTGAGGGCAGGGTAAATATTGGAGGAAGAGGAGAGAATGGGCAGGGAATGGGAACTAAATTTTGGAGAGGAAGTTTGAGGCCAGACTGTGGAAGAGAGAGTCCTGAAGCTCTTTCTTAAAAGAATATTTTTAAAAATTTAGAATCCATAACTTTAACAAAAACAAGAACATCAATTCCCCTCCTTTAGTGGGGGAAAAAAAACCCAAAAAACTTTGCAGCCATTATAGTATCTAAAGATGATTGTCTCCCTACTCTGTCTTACCTGCTGGGCACCCAGTATTTATTGCTAAAGAATGAAAATGAAAGATTTTACTCCTTGTGTTTAATCCACATTTGTCTTAAGGAAACCTCATAGGTAGTTGCCCATAATTTATTATTGCATCTGTCTTCCATGTGCAGTTTAGACCTGATTTATATTAGCACGACCAGCCTTAGCCTAGAGTGATGCAAGCGGGGGTGGGGAATTGGCCCTTGAGTGGCACATTTGTGAAGAGACAGGCAGGAAAGAGAGACAGTTGTGAGCGAGGTTGGAGCTGTGAATTGCTCAGCTTATTTGGATGCATGTAGAAAATTGTATTTCGAAATGATTGAACATTGTGGGACACAAAAACCAGAGGACCAAGAATACACAAGATTTAAATGATACGGCACTCACTGAAACCTACGGTGGGAGATGCAAGCATTCTCCTCTCAGCTTGAGGGGGTTTCTAATGGCTTAGAAGGTGCTCCAAGAAACCTCAGCTCCAATCAGGGCTAACTCTGTCATGATTGCTTCAATGTTAACAGTTAAGGACTGGAATTTAATAACCTTGGGAACCATCCCAAGAAAGCAGAAATGAATCTGCCCTAATTGGAGAAAGAAAGGATTTAGAAATGAATAGTCTCCGATTACCCCTTTTGAAATCTGGAGCCAAGAGTTTCTGAAAACAGTGGGAAGGATGAAAGTAATAACAGCTTTAATTTTGATAGTTATACCTGGAGAGCCGCAAATGCTTTGTAGCTCATTTATAAACCTCACCCAACACTTGACACATTTGAAAGCTCTCAAAAAAGCTTTGGATTTTGCAGGTTTAGTTCCCTAAAAAAACCTTGGGGCCTTTCACCAGTGGGACTGTGATAGAGCCCTGGGACAGATGGCGTTGGGCGAGGAGGGGGTCTGTTCTAGGGGGCATGGGATAGACCTGGAGCTGCTTTCTGGTCTTTGCAAGAATGAACAATTTGCTTATGAAGGTTCTTTGTATGTACTTATACTGCTACTGATTTTTCATCTTAGATGTCACTGCCCTGGAGAGCTCTCTGCTTCATCCTAGGACCCTTTAAACTCGGTAAACCCTTTAAACACTTCTCAAACTTTTCTACTAAAACACCCCTAAGGGCAAGTGAGAGCAAATACCTACTCTGAGGTTTAGGGGGCAGAATCCACTGTGAGCCCATACATTTTTGAAGCCTGTTTGATCCAAGTTTATGTGAATTTTGCATCTTATTCCATAGTAGACCAGTGACTGACTTAATAATAAAAAATGTTTAAAATTATCTACCATCTGGTAACAGATGTTGCAGGCAGAGTCACTGTGAATGTGCATCCTCCTTGGCCCACCACAGTCTGAGAAGCAAGGACTAGATTAGATTGCGGAAAACAGGGAAAGGAGACCAGGCTGTGGTAGATACATATGGTGTGTGACTGCCTGCTTCCCTACCTTCCACTGATTTTTAGACTTGTCGGGGGTGTCCAGTGAGTGAACACCATGTCACTTAACTAGAGCTCTGCACCGAGGTTCTGCCCCTCAGAGTGATGCCACGCTACGCAAGGCTCTGAGGGGTCACTTGAGCATCTTGATCTCCAAGCTGAGGCAGGCTTTCCCTGCAGACTTTACTGTTCTGGTTTCAGTTAACACCTGTTCCTGCCAGCCTCTCTACGGCAAGGCAGAAACAGGCCAGGTAGGTGGACATCCTCTGGCTGAGGATTGGAAAGCACCACCTTTGTCCACCAAACCTGCTTGGATGAACCTTGCTGCCCATTTATCCCCAGCCTACCACATGTTACCAACCTTCCTGGACTCAAGCCCTTGGCTGCTGGGATCAACAGTGTCTGCCAGATTCTCTTCCCTTAATTATTCCCTCTTTTTCTAGCCTTTTACCAGTGGCTCTTGAATGTAGGCCCTTAGGATACCTTAAGACTCAAACTCCTTGACTCTCCAGTAGAAACTTTTCAAAGCCCGAAGACCTTCTCTTGAAAAAGAGAGAGAGAGAGAAAAAAAAAAAGAGTATGACCATGTAGGTTGTACTCTTGGTGAACATAATTTAGGGGAAGGAAAGGTTTTTATTCTTCATTTCTAGACCTTACAATCTCTGAGATGAGACAAAGCAGAGCACAGCCCTACTAGAGATATATGAATGCCTTAGTTGTCATACTCTGGTTTCAGCAGTGGTGAAGATCTGGTTGATCAGCAGAAGTGTTCTGGGTAAACTGGGCCCTGAGCTTGATGTTCAAAAAGAAATTTTAATGTTTTTTCCTGTGGAGATGAGTCTAATATTTGGGATTGGAAAGGCTGAACAGCATCATAGCTCCAGGATCTTGAGTCTCTGAAGTACCTGGGGTCACTTGCCCTTGGTGTACATCTCCTTTCTTTATCTGAAGAGCTGGTGGTGAGGATGAAAACATACACCATATTCCAGGCCCTGTGCTCAGCACCTTTCTGTGATATCTTGTCAGATCCTCATGACACCCCAGTGAGGTAGATTTATTGGTCTGCAACTGAATCCTAAAGAGGTGAGTGACCCGTCTCTCCTTTCTTTATCTGAAGAGCTGGTGGTGAGGATGAAAACATACACCATATTCCAGGCCCTGTGCTCAGCACCTTTCTGTGATATATTGTCAGATCCTCATGACACCCCAGTGAGGTAGATTTGTTGGTCTGCAACTGAATCCTAAAGAGGTGAGTGACCCATAAAGATCACATCAGCAGGAAGTAGCCAGCTGTGTCTCTCCTCTCAAACCCACACCTCTCTGATCCAAACCCTTGGGCAATCTTCTAGGTGCACTAATTTTTATTTTTTTGGAAATCAGTGGAGTTTCTGAATGTCCACATTCTTACGACGGCTGCAGAATAATGGCAGAATCGTGCTCATTAGCACCAAAGGAGTTAGTTATCTGAGGAAAGCTATGTGTTTTACAGGAATTTTAATTGCATTGAAGTGAGGAGCAGGTACAAAAGATAGACTTTATGAGCTATAGCACTCTTTTAAGTATGCCTTTTTCCTGGAAATATTTGATTTTTATTGTGCTTTTTGTATCCTCTTATTTTCTTAGGTTATGGAACTGGTCTTAAGTAATTCTGTCTCCTTTGTTCATAAATGTCTCATGAATAATTTCTGTCAATTGCAATGATATAGAACCCAAGCGCTTCAACTATTACAACATTTTAATAAATTCTGGCCATTTTGATGGATGAGAACATTAAGACTTCTCTGTGCATGGTGTCTTGTCCCTCTACTGAGAGTTGTGACTACTCTCAGGTCCCGTTGATCATGCTGCCTGGTCCTGTCCCATGTCACTGCCAGCCATCCTGCGTTTCCCCAGCGACATGGACCATATAGATGCTTCACAAAACCCACTCACAGAAGGAACGACGAGGTTCACTTGTTCCATGTTGTTTCTTATGTCAGAGAGAGAGAGTGTTAAGTTCACTGGACATCAGCATTGCCTTGGAAAGAAACATTGACTTTTGTATTCATTATAAAAATCATATAAGTTTATTTACACATCTAAGCAGTTGGCTTTGACTTCAGTTGGTACAATGTTTTCTTCACAGTGAGCAGTTCTCTTGGGGATCCTATGGGTGACATGATTCTTGGGGGAGATGGACAGAGGGGTTCCATATTGGCACTTGGCACTGTAGTCCTGACTTTTACCCCCATCATAAGCTGTTTCTGTGAGTGGTGTAGTGGCTCCAAGTATCATCTCTGGTGTGAGACTCACCTAGATTGAAATCCAGACTTAGCAACTGTGTGACCACAGACAAGTTACTTAACATCTCTGTGGCAATTTCCTTATTAGTAAATTCATATTAAACTGATCTGTATATCAGTTACCTCAGTGGTGAATTAGAATAATAGTACATTATTTTACAGGTCAGTGGATGTTACTGTCTCTGTCAGGCCCCTGACGAGGTGATGCTTTATGTAATAAAATGCTCTTTTCTTCCCTTTTCTCCACTTAATTCTTCTCCTCTCCTCTCCTTTTTCTTCCTCTCCTCCATCCCACTTTTGAAGGGAAATCAGTTTCTCGGTGAAAACGCAGAGCGAGCGTCCTTGCTTTCACCATCCCAGAGCAGCTGGGGGAACGGGAGAAGGTGTGGGATGAGAGCTTTGAGAAAGAGCATTGACTGGCCAGGCTAATAACATTTTGTGGCCTGTGATATCATGGCACCTACTGTCACGGCTGCCCTAGTAGACCCCTCTGAACACGTTCGTTTCTAATGATCAGGATGTGTAAATTAGCCCTGTGGGACTTATCGGTGGTTGCTTATAATGTCTCGCTTTGCACATGAGCAGGGGATTAAAGCTCTTCCCTGCCGCTGCTATTACTTCTAGCCCAGCATAGGGCATCCTTAACTCTTACATCCCAGAAGCAGAAGTGACATACTCTCACAAGGGTGGACACTTGCTCTTGCCTCCAGCGATGGTCGTGACTTGTCATTGTCTCCCTGCTGTAGAGATTCTCCAGGAAGCAGGAGACTCTGCCTTTTGTGGGTAATGTTTCTAGACTACTCAGCGACAGGCTGCAGTGGTGGTGGCCCGCAGCCATAGGGCATCTGAATTGATTCACAGCTTGTTGCAGGGATGGCCCCAGGAGATAGGGGACATTCAGGAGGATGTCCTCTGTGTGAATGCGTGGAGGTTGGGGCTGGTGCTTCTTTTCAAGGGAAGCATGATAGGAAAGGGAAAGGACATCTCCTTTAATGTAGACAGACCTGGTTTTGAGTACTGGCTTTGCCATTTATTAGCCGTGTATTGTCAGAAAGTTACTTATCTTTTTCAAATCAGTTTTCTCATCTTTACCTTCCTTTTTCACTTAATGCACCATGAACATCTACCTATGTTAATACATATAAACCTACTTCTTCCTTTGTAGTAGGTGGACAGTATCTCATAAATGGACGTCTTGTAGTTAAGGTAACCATTTCCCTGTAGATGGTGTGATGGAATGAATGCTTGTGTTGAAGCCATAATCCTCACTATGGCTGTTTCTGGAGATGGAGCCTTTAAGGAAGTAATTAAGGTTAAATGAGGTCTTAAGGGTGGGACCCTGATACAGTAGGATAGGTATCATTATAAGAAGAGGTGTCAGAGAGCTTAGTCGCTCTGAGTATACCTAGAGAAACCCATGTGAAGACACAGAAGGTGGTCATCTGCAAGCCAGGAAGAGAGCACTCACCAGAAACTGACCATATTGGCACCCTGATCTCAGCCTTCCAGCCTCCAGAACTGTGAGAAGATAGGTTTCTGTTATTCAAGCCACTCAATCTCTGGTATTTTGTGGCAGTCTGAGCAGATGGATATAGATGGACCCTCAAGTTGTTTATAATTTCCCCTTATTGTAGATCATTAAGATACATGTTTTTGCTTAACACATTCACCTGCTAGGTCATAGGATGTTTCTTTTTTCCATTCTTTCCATTTATTATTTAAATTTTCATATATATAAAAAAGTTGAGGGAACGATATAATAAATACCTATTTACTTATGCTTAATGGTTATTATCATTTAAGGACATGGTTGAAAAACTGCCCTCCAAAAGGGCTCTTCATTGTTTATACCACCCCTTGCAAACACACACGCACACGCACACACACACACACACAAATATAAGAGAGAGGATGCTTTTAGTTTTAACAGAAAGAAATGAGTCTTCAGACCCTTGGTTTGAAGGGGGAAGAAAAGGTCTCTTCCCAGGAGGGTATTTTTGGTCAGATGCATCTTTTTATCCCTTTGTCCTTGTCTGTCCTATGTCCCCACCCACTCCCATCTCCCAGTCCTTGGACACACACATTCAGCCTTCTATATCACTCACCTATCTGTCCTATTTAGACGCATGGCCAATAGGCCCCTTTGTTTGGCCTCAGAGAACATGGCCAACCCCTTGATTTGAAAGCTGAGATCAGTGATGGAAGATTTCCAAGCTGCCATTCTTCTATGGTTCCAGCAAAATCCTTTGGGTAGAATCTTCTGGTTTGTGTTCTGTGAGGCTCTGTCATCAGCTAGTAAACAAGCCCCTCTGGAGGGGGTGGGGGGAAGCAAGATGCATGCACGGGTTACCATGGGGACAGACGAACCGTCATAAATGTTTGGGATCTTAGCTTGACAAGGTTTTAGCAGTTTGGAGTAATTTCTTTGTCAGTCTTCCATTAAGTCACTCCTAATGAAGCACTGGGAGCGTTTTCGCTCTTCAGATGAACCTCACATGAGCACGATTAGGGCAGAGAGCAACGTTAAAAGGAAGAAGGAGACAACAAACAGTCATTAATTTGTCAACTCTTTGAAAATTGAGTGACCTTTTGTCAGAGGAAGTTTCCACAAGTCACAGGAGTGGACCACAAGTTCACATGGTGCTTTTGGATTAAATCTTTGCTTCTTGGTCTCACCACGTAGCTTAATATCCCCAGGAAAAGGGGTCATGGAGGTTCCTCAGAGGAGGAAAGGGGGCACTAAGAGTTGACTACTGGGCCTTCCACTAGACACCCCCTCTCATTTGGAGGGTACGAGTGGTGTAGAGTTTGTCTGTTCTTATCAAAGGACCGGTTTCCATGTAAAATGTGTATAAAGGGTTCTCTCTTCCTACCCCCTCTCCACCAACTTCAGCATGGGAGGGTGTGCCATACTTGACGTCACTGTGGAAGTTGGTGGCCATGGCCCCCCCCCAGAGTCCTCATTGTGGCTTCAAGGCCCCCCATGATGCTGCTGCCACTCTCTGTAGTCTCTCTCTGTAGTCGTGTCTCACACCACCCCTGCTGCAGCCTGCTGCCGGCCTGATGAAATGTTGCCATTCCCCAGACTTGCCACAATTTCTCTTACGTCTAGAATGGGAACTTCTTTTTACCCAGAATGTTCTTCCTCATCCTATTACCTGGGTTAAACCCACTTTTCCATTGATAGCAGTCTGTCCAGGAAGTCTCACCTAACCCACTGAAAGGCTGGATGAGGTACCTCCCCCATCTCCCATAACATACAGAACTTACCCTCATATTGCGTGTCTCCTCTGTTGAGCTGTGAGCTTCTGGAGGGCAAGAATGATATCTCGTTCACTCTAGAAGTGCCAGCCTCCAGCCTGAAAAAATGGGCCTGCACAGAACTGATGCTCTGCAAATATTAATGGAATAAACCCAAGCATATGTCACACCCCCAGGTGACTCTCAGGGACCCTTCGGTCAGCCCACAAAATGGAACATTCTCTCATCTTAGCATCTCTGAGGTGGTACCCTGCTCTGCTGTTCCAGGTATTATGACTGTTTGACAGTGAGCTTGTAGGATGTGCCCAAAGACAGCAAAAAGTCTTGATTCAGAATTTTCAAATCAACGTAGCTAATTAAAAATTAACTCATACTGAAAAACAAGTTCAGAAACAATTACGATAATTAAAATATCAGTGCCTTAATTGAGACCAAGCAGTGAGCTTAAAAAATAAGATTACTTTCAAAAAAAGCTTACATGAAGCTTGTAATTAACTGGCTTTTGAATTTGATGTTTTTCAGCTTGACAAATTTCTGTTTAAATTAATTCATTCTTGTTTTCTTTTTCCCTTTGAAAAAAGTTTTTGTAAAAATTATTGAAAAAATTAATTGGACATGTATCCTATGCTAGTTGACTGGTTTTTGTTTGTGGGCGGGAAAGATGAAATTAACCTCCCGTGGGTATCTGCTCTGTGTTAGGCATAGTCTCTTCTTTTTTTTTTTTTTTTTTTTTTTTTTGCGGTACGCGGGCCTCTCACTGTTGCGGCCTCTCCCGTTGCGGAGCACAGGCTCCGGAAGCGCAGGCTCAGCGGCCATGGCTCACGGGCCCAGCCGCTCCACGGCATGTGGGATCCCCCCGGACCGGGACACAAACCCGTGTCCCCTGCATCAGCAGGCGGACTCTCAACCACTGCGCCACCAGGGAAGCCCTAGTCTCTTGTTTGAGTCCACATGAGTCCTGCAGGTATTATGGTAGAAGAGGTAGAGGGGACGCAGGGCTTCGGCATCTTGTGGGGAGTGATGCGTCCTATCATCAAGCATGCACTGGGGAAGAGAGGAACTTGGAGCGCAGTTTCCAGAAATCATTAGCACCTTGACGAGGAAGCTTCTACCCCTGGTAAGGGTTATCATGAACTCTCAGCCCTCTCTCCGTACCTCCTCACCTGCACAATTTCCCTGCACCTTATTAAAAGGCCTCTCAAATGCCACTTATTATTCTGATCTCCTATCATTTCCTCTAGAAAGTGGAGCCGCTCAGCCCTGCCCAGTACAGGTGTGGGTGCCTTTCAGTCACTGCGAGCCTCGGGGCTGCTGGGAGAAGTGTATTTGAGAGGCAGCATTTACATGGAAGTGGCACGCTCCTTTACCATCCTCATCCCCTTTCAATTCCAGTACTGCTGTTTTTCAAAAACAAGATGCGTCCTGGTGATTAAGTAAACGCTGACAGCTTGATTTGTTACTGTTTTGTTGTGCTGTGAAGTTCATTTACTCTAAATAATTCCCATGCATGTTTGAAGTATTCAGACCCTGGTAATTAATTTTTAGCAGACTTGATTTCTATATGCAAATTGTTAAGTAAGTATGTGTATGAAGTTAAATAGCTGATGATTTTTATTTATTAGTATTTCTGGTTGGAGTTTTTTTTTTTTTTTTTTTTTAAGAAACGTTAGCCTTAAGAATTGGAGGAGGGTGATCTATAGTCTTAGCCTAATGGTAGGGTGACAGATGTAGCAAGGTTGCAGAAAAAAATTGACAGCCACTGGTCAGGTGACTCCTTTGGGGGGTTGCTGCATTTTAGAGGGGGTGGGCAGAGGGCACAACTGCCCAGGGTTGGCATCCCCACCTTCCGGGGGGCACTGGGGCCGTGTATGGTGCATCGGGGCATCCTGTGTGGCCCAGCCAGCCAGACCCCCTGGCTTCCCTTTACTTTTACTCCTTAAGTCTCAGCCTGCCCTGAAGGCCTCTCAGGAGCATGGCACATCTGGGCTCAATACGTGGTGTAAGGTGGGACCCCACATCCACCTTTTAAAGGAGACTCTAGGTGATTTTCATGCCGCTGGTGTATCGTGGTGAGGAGTTTGGGTTCTGGAGTCAACCGACCAGATGTCACATACCGTCCGCCCCTCTCATCTTCTTTGTACAACGGGCACAGGAATGGCAGCCGCCGCCTTGGGTGTTTGCAAGAATTAAGTGCGGTAATCCAGTTAGAGGGCTTCGTTCACTGCCTGCATGTCAAAAGCACTGGATACGTGTGAGCTATTGTTCTGGTTATTTTTGAGGCTTACTGTTCACTCTGTGAACAAAATCCAGGCACACAACAAATAACAAACACCTGTGAGGTGCTTCACATGTTTCAGGTCTGTTCTCAGCACTTACAATGGTGAATTCATTTCATCCTCTTGATAACCAAAAGCGATAGTAGGGACTGCTATTATCCCATTTCACAGAAGAGAAAATTGAGGTATAGAAGGTCAGGAAGCAGTGAAGGCAGAATTCACCTTGATCACTGGGCTCCTCCCTGCTGTGCCCAGCTGACTTACTCTCCTTGAGATTGCACTGCCCCTTGAGGCCATCTGGATCCCAGTGTGGACATTGCATGTCTGTGAAGTTGGCTGCAAAAGCAAGAAGAAGCTCAAATTTGGCAACAAATCTTGTCATATGGTCCTGCAGATTTTGAGACCCTAGGCCATCCTGGTGTTTGCCATCTCTGAGATCCACTCCAGTGAAAATCCCAAGCGTTCTACAGCGCTTGACACCTGTCAGGAAATGCCTCACTTGGTACCTGTGGCCCGGGCTGCCAGGGATGTCTTCATCCTGGGGTGGCCAGAAGTGTGAGAAGGGGCAGTGAAGGGCCAGCATGGTCTTCCTCAGCAGCCATCTCATGGCCATTCATTGTTAGCTCGGTGCTGCTTGAGTCCTGGAAAGCAAGTCACAGCTGGCTGGACTGCTGCCCTGGGGTGAAGGTGGAGGACAAAGCACAAGGAGAAGGCCACTGGCTTCTCGTGAGGACGTCTCAGGAGGCAAGAGAGCTCCACCTGGGACCAGGGAGTTCCTGCTGCAAGCTTCTGGAAGGCCCAGCCTTGGAGGGCTCTGAGGGCAGACACAGGCCCCCAGCTACTCACTTCCCAGAGGCGAAGCCCTTAGCTTAGGAGCTCGGAGTGAGCACCCTGCCCCTGGAGCTTTAGCCTCTCTCTCTTGCAGCCCGTCTCCTGCTGCTAGGCACCAGGCAGCCGGGCACGTCCGCTGGGGAGTAGGCTCTGCCAGGTGACTCCCCTGGGACCATGGCCTGGGTCTCGTAGCTCACCTGACCGGCCTGAGAATACACCCTGGTTTCTGTTTGCGGAGGCTGAAGCTGCTTCAGTGGAGGGAGCCGCCCTGAGCAGTTCAAGCCCCAGAAAGAAATACCTTCGGGTGTAGTGTGTTCAGGTCCCTTGAGGAATTCCCAGCAGCCGTGGGAAGAAAATGGCATTGCGATTCTGGGCCTGGGCGGTATGACAGGAATCCTGACTTCCGCTAAGTGCAGGGGGATCATGGTTGCTGAGGGGCCCAGGGTTTGATGGGAGTCCTCCCATTTCTTGTAGCAGTTTTGCTGTCCCTGCTTGGGACGCCGATTTGTTTAACTGAACGTTTGCGTGGGGAGCATGACCTCGCCTGGCTGTGGAGAGCAGTTATGACAGATTGACCACCTGATCGGCTTTAGGATGCAGAGCTGGGAGATGGCACCGTTGTTTTTGTTTTGCAGAGGATTTCCTGTGGCCTCTTGTCTGCCCTGATGAGCGTGTACACCTCAGCCTGTGGAGTGTTGCTTAGCCAGGGGCCCGCTGCCCTGCCTGTTCTAGGAAATGCTGCAGGGTATGATCTGCTGGCTTTGGAGACCCTTCTCCAGTGACTTGGTCGAATCAACCCCCGCGCTCATTATTTCCACCCACAAAGCCCACTTTCTAGTCAGACTAAATATCTTAGGATTGCCCAGCCACGCCTGTCTACCTTGGAGTGTGCTGGCCGCCCTGCCTAGATTGCCTTTTCTAGCCTTGCTTTCTAAAATCCTGCCCATCCCTTAAGATCCAATTCACATATTAATGCCTCATTAATCCTTGCCCCAGAAATTGATCTCTCTTTTTCTCTCAACCTCTGTTATCATTTTATATGCCTGTCATGGCCCTTATCTAATTCTCCTTTGCACAATAAATATTTATGTGTCAGCCTTTCCCCCCACCCGTTTACGTCATGAGTTTGTGTGGCTCAAAACTGTCTTGTTCATCCTGAAGTTCTTCGCAAAACTTAAAATGGCTTCTTTGTGCTCACAGTCCGTGTTGATGCAGCTGAAGCCAAAAAACTCCGTCCTCTGGGACTTTCTATTATAGGAAATAAGTAAAATTGGGCACAAAGTCATAAAAAGCAATAGCAGACAAATAACCAAAGAGGGAAATGTGGCTTTTGGTCCTCTGAACACACAAGATTCTAAAGGATTTTTAAAAGTAATTCCTGGCCAAGATGAAGATACTGAAACTCCCCAAAGCACAAAAGAATCACTCTCCTGATGTTGAAGAAAACCACGTGGAATAGACACAGAATTCACCCCTGGTGTGGGTTTTCATTCCAATCCCCGCCAGCCTAAGTAAACAGTGCAGGGTGCAAACATGTAGTCTGTTTATTTCCCTCTTGTATATTTGAGTAGAAATAGAAATTAGATTTCCCTGGAGGTCCTAACTCCTCTTTTCATGTTCTTTTTGCCTCAGCTCTGGACCCATCCAAAGACCCCTGCCTAAAGGTGAAATGCAGCCCTCACAAGGTGTGTGTGACCCAGGACTACCAGACTGCCCTGTGTGTCAGCCGTAAGCACCTGCTCCCCAGGTAAGCCGCAGGCTGTGAGGTCCTCTCCAGCCAGCAGATCTGGGGTACCTGATCTCTGACTGGGGGGCAAGGGAGAGAGGGGGAGCAGGTGTTTGTATCTGTGTCTTATATGGTACGTGGTGTAAGAACTCTTGCTGTGGTATGAATCTCAGTTCTCAGACACATATTTGCAAAGAGAGTTAATATCTTAGTTTCCTTTGAATCAACTTTATTTGACTCTGAGTCCTCATCTGAGCAGATGAACAGAAAATCCCTTCCTGGTGATTATGGTGGCCCTTCCTCCTCCTGGGGTGACCTCAGGATCCAGGAAGCTTCTAGCTAAGAAAACAGGGGCTGTACCTTTAGTCTTCTGGTTGCCACTGACATCCTTCCTACGATAATCCTTGGACGTTCCTTGAGGTTGGCGGGGCTGGGGGTTGTCTGCTTCCATGCTCCATGGGGCGTGGGTGTCTTTGCCAGGCCGAGAGTACTGGTGTGGGGTTCTGCTGCCTCAAGACCACTAGGCCACCATTCCTTCTGAGAGTGTGTCTTTCTATTTCTCCAGCCCAGGGGAAGTCTCTCCCCTCCTCTTCAGGGTTGTTAAAGCCTTTGTCCCTTACTCCCCACCCATTCCCAGCATTCAGTGGGCTTAGGATTTTACAGATGACAGAAGGAGCCTTTGAATTCAGGCTACATCTGCCTTCAGTCCTGCAGAAATATGTAAAGCAAGAACACACACACACACACACACACAGCCCCCCAATAGGCTTGCTTTTTTCTTTTTAACATCTTTATTGGAGTATAATTGCTTTACAATGGTGTGTTGGTTTCTGCTTTATAACAAAGTGAATCAGTTATACATATACATATATCCTCATCTCTCTTCCCTCTTTCGTCTCCCTCCTACCCTCCCTATCCCACCCCTCTAGGTGGTCACAAAGCCCCAAGCTGATCTCCCTGTGCTATGGGGCTGCTTCCCACTAGCTATCTATTTTACATTTGGTAGTATATATAAGTCCATGCCACTCTCTCACTTCATCCAAGCTTGCCCTTCCCCGTCCCCGTGTCCTCAAGTCTATTCTCTACATCTGTGTCTTTATTCCTGTCCTGCCCCTAGGTTCTTCAGAACCATTTTTTTTTTTTTGATTCCATATATATGTGTTAGCATATGGTACTTGTTTTTCTCTTTCTGGCTTACTTCACTATGTAAGACTCTAGGTCCATCCACCTCACTACAAATAACTCAATTTCATTTCTTCTTATGGCTGAGTAATATTCCATTGTATATATGTGCCACATCTTCTTTATGCAATCATTAGTCGATGGACACTTAGGTTGCTTCCATGTTCTGGCTATTGTAAATAGAGCTGCATTGAACATTGCAGTACATGACTCTTTTTGAATTATGGTTTTCTAAGGGTATATGCCCAGTAGTGGGATTGCTGGGTCACATGGTAGTTCTACTTTTAGTTTTTTAAGGAACCTCGGTACTGTTCTCCATAGTGGCGGTATCAATTTACATTCCCACCAACAGTGCAAGAGGGTTCCCTTTTCTTCACACCCTCTCCAGCATTTATTGTTTGTAGATTTTTTTTTTTTTTTTGTACGCGGGCCTCTCACTGTTGTGGCCTCTCCCATTGTGGAGTTCAGGCTCTGGACGCACGGGCTCAGCAGCCATGGCTCACGGGCCCAGCCGCTCCGCGGCATGTGGGATCTTCCCAGACTGGGGCACGAACCCGTGTCTCCTGCATCGGTAGGTGGACTCTCAACCACTGCGCCACCAGGGAAGCCCTGTTTTTAGATTTTGTGATGATGGCCATTCTGACTGGTGTGAGGTGATACCTCATTGTAGTTTTGATTTGCATTTCTCTAATGATTAGTCATGTTGAGCATCCTTTCATGTGTTTTCAGGCAATCTATATGTCTTCTTTGGAAAAATGTCTATTTAGGTCTTCTGCCCATTTTTGGATTGGGCTGTTTTTTTTTGAGGTAGGATTGTATTGGTATAAACTTCCCTCTTAGAACTGCTTTTGCTGCATCCCATAGGTTTTGGGTTGTCGTGTTTTCCTTGTCATTTGTTTCTAGGTATTTTTTGATTTCCTCTTTGATTTCTTCAGTGCTCTCCTGGTTATTTAGTAGTGTATTGTTTAGCCTCCATGTGTTTGTATTTTCCACAGACTTTTTCCTGTAATTGATATCCAGTCTCATAGCGTTGTGGTCAGAAAAGATACTTGATACGTTTTCAATTTTCTTAAATTTGCCAAGGCTTGATTTGTGACCCAAGATATGATCTATCCTGGAGAATGTCCCATGAGCACTTGAGAAGAAAGTGTATTCTGTTGTTTGGGTATGGAATGTCCTATAAATAGCAATTAAGTCCATCTTGTTTAATGTATCATTTAAAGCTTGTGTTTCATTATATATTTTCATTTTGGATAATCTGTCCATTGGTGGAAGTGGGGTGTTAAAGTCTCCTACTATGATTGTGTTACTGTCGATTTCCCCTTTATGGCTGCTAGTATTTGCCTTATGTATTGAGATGCTCCTATGTTGGGTGCATAAAGATTTACAATTGTTGTATCTTCTTCATGGATTGAACCCTTGATCATTATGTAGTGTCCTTCTTTTTCTCTTGTAATAGCCTTTATTTTAAAGTCAATTTTGTCTGATATGAGAATTGCTACTCCAGCTTTCTTTTGATGTCCATTTGCATGGGATATCTTTTTCCCTCCCCTCACTTTTAGTCTGTATGTGTTCCTAGGTCTGAAGTGGGTCTCTTGTACACAGCATAAATATGGGTCTTGTTTCTGTGTCCATTCAACCAGTCTGTGTCTTTTGGTTGGAGAATTTAATCCAGTTATATTTAAGGTAATTATCGATATGTATATTCCTATTACCATTTTCTTAATTGTTTTGGGTTTGTTACTCTAGGTCTTTTCCTTCTGCTGTGTTTCCTGCCTAAAGAAGTTCCTTTAGCATTTGTTGTAAAGCTGGTTTGGTGGTGCTGAATTCTCTTAGCTTTTGCTTGTACATAAAGGTTTTCATTTCTCCATCGAAGCTGAATGAGATCCTTGCTGGGTAGAGTAATGTTGGTTGTAGGTTTTTCCCTTTTATCACTTTAAATATGTTCTACCACTCCCTTCTGGCTTGCAGAGTTTCTGCTGAAAGATCAGCTGTTAAGCTTATGTGGATTCGCTTGTATATTATTTGTTGCTTTTCCCTTGCTGCTTTTAATATTTTTTCTTTGTATTTAATTTTTGATAGTTTGATTAATATGTGTCTTGGCGTGTTTCTCCTTGGATTTATCCTCTACAGGATTCTCTGTGCTTCCTGGACTTGATTGATTATTTCCTTTCCCATATTAGAGAAGTTTTCAACTATAATCTCTTCAAATATTTTCTTAGTCCCTTTCTTTTTCTCTTTTTCTTTTGGGACCCTTATCAATTTGAATGTTGGTGCGTTTAATGTTGTCCCAGAGGTCTCTGAGACTGTCCTCAGTTCTTTTCATTCTTTTTTCTTTATTCTGCTCTGCAGTAGTTTTTTCCACTATTTTGTCTTCCAGGTCAGTTATCCGTTCTTCTGCCTCAGTTATTCTGCTATTGATTCCTTCTAGAGAATATTTAATGTAATTTATTGTGTTGTTCATCATTGTTTGTTTGCTCTTTAGTTCTTTGAGGTCCTTGTTTAGCGTTTCTTGTATTTTCTCCATTCTATTTCCAAGATTTTGGATCATCTTTACTATCATTATTCTGAATTCTTTTTCAGGTAGACTGCTTGTTTCCTCTTCAGTTGTTTGTTCTGGTGGGTTTTTGCCTTGCTCCTTCATCTGCTGTGTGTTCCTCTGTCTTCTCACTTTGCTTAACTTACTGTGTTTGGGGTCTCCTTTTCACAGGCTGCAGGTTTGTAGCTCCCATTGTTTTTGTTGTCTGCCCCCAGTTGCTAAGTTTGTTTCAATGGGTTGTGTAGGCTTCCTGGTGGAGGGGAGTTGTGCCTCTGTTCTGGTGGATTAGGCTGGATCTTGTGTTTCTGGTGGGCACTACCACATATGGTGGTGTGTTTTGGGGTGTGTGTGACCTTGTTATGATTTTAGGCAC
Source organism: Neophocaena asiaeorientalis asiaeorientalis (assembly GCF_003031525.2). Classification (NCBI taxonomy): domain Eukaryota; kingdom Metazoa; phylum Chordata; class Mammalia; order Artiodactyla; family Phocoenidae; genus Neophocaena; species Neophocaena asiaeorientalis. The sequence continues at coordinate 2,521,632 of NW_020173922.1, read as the reverse complement.
CATCTCTGCTAATGCATGGGGTTGTGTTCCTGTCTTGCTAGTTGTTTGGCATAGGGTGTCCAGTACTGTAGCTTGCTGGTTGTTGAGTTGAGCTGGGTCTTAGCATTGAGATGGAGATCTCTGGGAGAGCTTTTACCTTTTGATATTATGCTGAGCTGGGAGGTTTCTGGTGGACCAGTGTCCTGAACTCGGCTCTCCCACCTCAAAGGCACAGGCCTGACACCCGACCGGAGCACCAAGACCCTGTTAGCTGCATGGTTCCCCACCCCTCCTCGAAGCTCCTTTTGGATTTGCTCACGCTTCTTTTTTGGAGAGTCTTGGACTCTAGGCTTGCTTTAAGAATGGAGTTTGTTGGGGTGGGGGTGGGAGAAAGGTGATTTTAGTGTCATTTTCGCCCTTCTCCCTTTACTACCTGTACGATGGAGAGGTGTTGCGATGGGCATTAGAGTTACACACACTTAGATCTGGCGACTTTCTCTGCTATTCACCAGCACTGCACCCTAACCTTAGGCAAAGAAAGCAGCCTTTCTGGAACTCAATTCCCAGTGAAATCTGCCTCCCTATAACTTGCTCTTTGGTTCCAGTTTGATCCTGGGACCATGCAGAATGGGTGCTGTCCCACCTCTTAGTTCTTTTTTATTTTATTTTTAAAAAACAAATTTATTTATTTATTTATTTTTGGCTCTGTTGGGTCTTTGTTGCTGCATGTGGGCTTTTCTCTAGTTGCATCGGGTGGGAACTACTCTTCATTGTGGTGCGTGGGCTTCTCATTGTGGCGGCTTCTCTTGTTGTGGAGCACAGGCTCTAGGCGTGCGGGCTTCAGTAGTTGTGGCACGCGGGCTCGGTAGTTGTGGCTCGCGGGTTCTAGCGTGCGGTGCAGTAATTGTGGTGCACGGGCTTAGCTGCTCCACAGCATGTGGGATCTTCCCGGACCAGGGCTTGAACCTGCGTCCCCTGCATTGGCAGGCAGATTCTTAACCACTGCGCCACCAGGGAAGTCCCAACCACCTCTTAGTTCTTGACGTCTGAGCAGTTCTTGCCTGTTTGGCTGCCCCTCTTGGGACACACTTTAATATACCTCAGTCCTGTCCATGGTTTCCACAGAACATGTGTGGGGAGCTCCCATCCTTGACATTGTGGTCCAGCAGAGAATCAGCACCCGGGGAGTAGCCTGACAGCATGGAGCAGAGCCCCTGCCCACTCTGCCCCTGCAAACCTGGCACTGCAGCAACAGACCTAGTCTCTGTGGTCACCTAAACATAGTCAAGCTTTGTCTCCATAAAAATGAGATTTGAGGTATTGTAATGTGCTTTGTTCTTCCCCCAGGCTGGAGTGTTCTCCCTGGAAGCAAAGATAGATCTCACCCCTGAAACCTAGCATATGCCAGGCATTGTGCTCAGAACCTGCATCCTTGAATTCCTTCATCCATTTTGCCAAGTTGGTACTTATTTTTGTCTTCATTCTAAAAATGAGAGAACTGAGGCAGAGAGAGGAGTCAGTCATTTGCTTGTATATCTAGTAAGTGGCAGCCATGATTCAAACCCAGGACCGTCGAGCTCCCAAGCTTATGTTTTTTGTCAGTACCATGTTTTGGCCTCGTCATTCTATCCATTCATTCCTTGTCATTTAACAGAAAGGTACTGAGTACCTACTATGTGCCAGGCCTGTGTTAGGCCCTGAGGCTACAGAGGTAAACAGGAGACCCTATTCCTACCCTCAAGAAAATCAAGTTCACTGCAGAGTGGGATGTGAAAAACATTTTTTTTTGTTGTTGTTATTCAAAAATACTTTTAAGGCATGCATACTCTGAAAAAACTCTCCTAGATTCTCCTGCCACACATGACTTCTTCCTTCTCTGAAGGAGGGAAGATGTGGCCTCTTTTGCAGCAAATACCACATACTCTTTGGAAAAGTGCTGTATTGTTCAGCCATATTGTTTTGTGTGTGTGTGTGTGTATGTGTGTGTGTGTGTGTATGTGTGTGTGTGTGTGTATGTGTGTGTGTGTGTGTATGTGTGTGTGTGTGTGTATGTGTGTGTGTGTGTGTATGTATAACACGGATAGTCCATTGCCTGTTTTCTCCTAGAATACAGCCCTTTCTATAAGTCCCAGACAAGAGATTTTTATTTATAAGCTCAAATCTGTTTGAGACAGAGGCAGCAACCTCACTGGTATTTGGGCATATCCAGGTGTCACTGGTATTTCTCTGGGCATGCCTTGTTTCTGTGTTGGAAGCACCACCACTTTTTTGCTTGTGTTGGAAGTGTAATTCTCATCTCCTGCATCTCCTGGTGGCCACAGAATTACAGTGGTTAAGAGCATAGATTTGGGAATGACAGCATTCTAAGCTCATTTCCGGGTTGGCTACTTTCTAGCTATGTGACCTTGGCAAGTTACTTGACCTTTATGAATCTGGGTTTCCTTAGCTGTAAAATGGGTTTAATGAAAGTACTTACCCCTTTCCTCTTTACCATTTGCTGGGATACATCCATTAGTAATTCTTGCAGAGAGGGTTTACCAGTGGTTAAGTTTTGCTAATCCTTTGCTTAGGACATTTTGTGTGTATTTCATTTTGTGAGAGGTCAGTAAGATGGAGGGGTGTAAGGTACGTAGTCCAATGTCACATAATGACAACCAGCCTTACAATTACTAAAACAATTATGGTAAGAGGTATATTATTGTCTGATTCATTCTGGAAGGTCAGCCAGAAAACCCCCAATTTGCATGCTCCTGAGAAAAAGTAGCTCACTCCAGGGCCCCTGCCCACTTTCTTGTTCTGCCCTTTGGAGTTTCTTCCCGAGGAAGCCTGCTGCCCGCTTTGTGATTCACAGCACGTGAGGACTTGGAAGAAGATGACATTCCTGTTGATAGGTACCCTTCATTCACTGGAAAAACGGCTCAAAGAGGAGGCTTTGACTGAGGGGCATGCCCACTCCGTCATCAGGATTTGGGCGGTGGCCTGCACCAGCAAGAGGCTCTACAATGGTGGTGGCTGTAGTTGTGGGTCTAGCCTTCCCCCTCCCTCCCTCTGGGAGGCCGAATTACTCAGCCCGTACCAGCCCAGTGCACACCTCTTCTTAGAGTCCTGGACCCCTTCCCAGATGAAACATCTGTCCTTCCTCATTATACTTTAGGGGTCGCCTCTGACCAGGGAGGCCATGTTGACAATTCTATTTATTCATCCATCAGGGAAGTAATGTTTCTCTCTGTGAAACATCTGCAAGCAATCCCATCAGCCTGTCTGGCCTCTGCAGCAGCTCAAGAGGTAAATCCCGCCCGCCAGACAGTCAGGAGCGCACACACATGGAGAGGCAGTGGGGTCGGCCTGGGGCTGCTTGTGAGGCTACAGATTTGGGCTGTCTTTGCAAGCGGACTGAGACAGGAGGACAGTAAGCGCATCCGCGAGAGAATTTCATTAGCTTTCTTCGCCCTCGGAGGTGGAGTGAGTGGAGAAGCGGTTTGACACGTGGGTCTGTGGCTACACAGTGTCAGGGCGGCTGGACAAGCAACTTCATTGGGGGACTGCGTGGGGCACCTCCCCCCAACCCCTGCTGGAACGCTTCCCCTTTATTAGAATGGCATTTGGGTTTGCAGTTGGTTTCACTGAGAGGCTTCAACTAAACTCACAGTCCCTTTGGAGGATTCTCTTTGGACATTCTCTGTTTCATCTTTTCCTGCTGTTGAGCAGTATTGAGCAGGGTTGGGAGAGGGTAAATTCTTGGAAGCTTGTTCGTCTTTTAGGTGCTCCAAGGGGGCCACTTATACACTTAAGAGCCGTGTGAAGGCGGCCTGGAGTCACGAAGCCTTCTCTCAAATGACTTTTTCTTAATATTCTAATTTATTGTTGATATCAGAGTAGTTGATGCTCGTTACAGAAAACACTGAGAGTGTAGACAAGCAAAAAGAAACAGGAAATAGGCGATGGTCACGTAATCTAAAAACAGGAATTAAAATATTCCAGCACAGGCTTCCCTGGTGGCACAGTGGTTGAGAGTCCGCCTGCCGATGCAGGGGACACGGGTTCGTGCCCCGGTCTGGGAAGATCCCACATGCCGCGGAGCAACTAGGCCCGTGAGCCATGACCGCTGAGCCTGTGCGTCCGGAGCCTGTGCTCCACAACGGGAGAGGCCACAATAGTGAGAGGCCCGCGTACCAAAAAAAAACCCAAAAAACAAAAGTAAAAACTTTGATCTTCAGAAGACACTGTTAGACTAATAAAAGGACAGGCCACACTGGGAGAAAATATTTGCAAAACATATGCCCAACAAAAGGTTTGTTTCTAGAATATGTAATGAAAGCATATGTCTATATAAAGACTCACTCACAAATGTTCATTGCAGCTTTACTTGTAATAACTGGAGGCTGGAAACAACCCAAATGTCCATCAACAGGTGAACAGATAGCAAGTTGTGGTATATTCATTGCAATGGATTAATACTCAACAGTTAAAAAAGAATAAGCTATTGATACATGCTGTAACATGGATGAATCTTATAATAATTATGCTGAGTGAAAGAAGACAATAATGTATATTGTATGAGTTTCATTTACATGAAATGTTAGTGGATATAAGCTAACCTATGGTGACAGAAAACAGATCATTGTCTCGGGGAGCAGGTCATTGGGGTGCCTGAGCATTCTTTAACGCTTGATATTGCAAAATGGACCTTGGGGTAACAGTTAAGTCAGACTCTGCTCTTAGATGCCAAAGGTCCTCCTGGCAAATGGCTTTGTTTGGGGAAGAAGAGTTTTTAATGCAGCAATGTGTTACTCTTTCTGACTTAAGTTTTAAAAATATTCTCTTAGCTCTTCTTAAAGAAAATACCCTCTTAGGGGGTGATTCATGGAAAAAATGGACAGAAGCTCACACTACCTGCAGAGGGATCTGCTCTTAGGAATTCGCTGCCGGTGGGATGGCTCGTTCTGATTTATTGTTCTGGGTGGGCGAGAGATGGGGAGGGCTTCTCCCTACAGAGCGCTGAACATCGATTTTACCTCTCTGTTGCCATTGATTTTCATTTGGAGAATGGAAAATTGAAGCATTTGTTTTAAGCCTTCCAGATAAGCTACATTCTCAAATTCTGCACGAGCATTGTGACTGGGAGGAAAGGACGTCAGGATGGGACTTTCGGTGTCTGAGTGTGCCCTTGGAAGCCTTCTGGGAGCAGTGGGAACTAATCTGTTTTTAAATAAGGAGCCAACAGCTGGTCTTCCCAATGGGCCAGGCCTTCTAACGTAATGGCCCTTTATCTCTACTTCCTAATTATCTGGAATAACAACGCATTCTCTGCACCAGTGAAGAATTCAGATCCAGTCGAGGCTGGCAGTGCAGTGGACCAGTCGGAGAGCTCTCAGTCTTTTATGTGAACGTGAAAAAAGGAATCAAAGTGTCTGAGGTCAGAGAGAATTACATCACAGAATGTGCCTCAAATACGAAACTCTCAGAGGTTATTTGAAAGGATGACGGTTATTTCATCTCAGTTTTGTTTTACAACAAAGCACTGCCTCCTGCTACAGAGGCTTTGAACAGGTCGATTATACACATACACCTGTCTCAGTTTGGGAGACACACGGCCACGTGGAAGGTGGGTGAGTCCTAGGCTTTCTGGTGCTTCGCAATTCAAGGCGTTGTTTCCAGTTACCAAGCAAAATGTGATAATGCGCACATCCCTTGCTACGATTTTATATTTGTATAGCTCATACCCTTTCTCCAAGGGGCCTTTGAATTGCCTTGCGTTCTGTGCTAACCTTGAGGGATCTTCGTTTGCCATCTTCTCTGGGTAACGTGCTAATGAGGGCTTGATGCTATTTCTAGGCTATTTGTGGAATTAGTGCAGCTGAGTTTTCAGTTTGAGCCAACTTCTGAGTCAGTCACCTTTCTAAACAGAGAAACCACCACTGTGGTCTGTTGTATTGCAAATACCTACCACTGGGCACTGAGGAAAACATAGGGAGAGTGGTTGGTTCCAGAGCTGCCACTCACTGACCACCTACCATGTTAGGCTCACTTAGCAGAAGCAAACTTGCTGATTTCCCACAGCAGTCTGTAGGTCTGTATTATGATCCCCATTTTACAGGTGGGACTATTGAGGTTCCATAAGGAATTCCCTTGGTTGCACAGGGCCGTAAGGGGTAGGTTTGGAACCAGGATGGAGGGATGCCATACAGCCTCATCTGCTGCGGAGCTATGGGTATGAGCTCTCACTGGCTGCTTTTGCCTGCAGTGCTGCACCAGCCCACCAGCCAATCTGTTCCGGATCCTAGATGCCTGTGACACATAGGCCTGGGACCATCTCTCCTAACTCTTGCCCCTTACAGAGCGATCGGTGAGGGCCCGGGTATTAACCCCATTTCTTCCTTTCTGTGCCAAAAGCAATAATTCTGGATGCATTTTTTCCCTTTGTGGTTTTTCCAAAAGCAGTCATTCAAACCACATGTCACTTAAACATAGAGATATTTAATTACTTTAAACCGCAGCCATTTTTTTTTTTTAAAGAACAGAAGGACTCTATGCCTCTGCCCATGAGGACCCAGCTGCTTCTGAGGCCTTCACTGAGCAAGGTTTCACAGCTCAAGCAAGCCAGTTACCTACTCTCTGCCTTTATTTTCCTCTCTGAAGCTGAGGGTGTTGATTATACGAGCTTGAGGACCAAAGCTGCAGAGAGTAGAAAACAATTCATAACGGAGATGTGAATAATTGTGTGGAATTTGTAGTCCCCTGGAGCAGGGGAGAGGAGTGAGAGGCAGATCTTACATTGGAAGGCAAATTCACTAGGCAAGTTTTATAAATGCATTTAAAATATATTAAAATCATGACTGCCAATGAAATGTCCCAGACTCATATCTTGCCCTGCCTTGGTTTCCTTTCATTTTTTTTTTTTTTTTAATACCACATTTCTGGTGCCAAAGCAGTGTTAGGTCTGAAGACAAGAGTGGATGAGGGCAGGGTTACCTGGCGAGGCCTCCTGGTCTGTCTCGTGGACTTCTGCCTGGCTGGGCAGTTTCTGGGTGAGTCTCTCTAGGATCAGAGCCTCGGCCCTGCTAGTATCCTCTCCAGCGTCCTCCGCCAGTCTGTCATCTCTGCCTCCTGGGCTGTGCTGCTGGAGCGGGGCCTCCTTCCAGAAGGGGCAGTTCAGTTTCTAATGGACCCCAAAGCACTGGATCCTTGTCTCTCTTTTTTTTTTTTTTTTGAACCAGGTACTATGTGGAGGAGATGGAGAATGTTTTGTGGTGGAATTCTCAGAAGGTGCCTGTGCCCAGATGCAAAGCTGCTGGAGGGCTAGTGAGCCAAGCATCTGTGGAGATGGGAGTGGCTGTTGACAGGGCCAGGGACTGATCGAACGCCGCTCTCATTTCCTCCCCGTCTCTGTTAGAAAGCATTAAGTGTACCACCCTGCTCTGTGGTTCTGCCCCAGATCACTGGGTTGCAGTTGCTGAGCTTCCTGGTGCCCCTGCATGTTAAGGAATGCACGGAGTGGCATGTTTTATGCATCAAATTGAAATGGATTAGAAAGAGGAGGTCAAGGGGGGTGTGCAGGTTTTGGAGAGGTCATTGTGAGGCATGATTTCCACCAGGGCTCAAGGCTTGCCGGGTGGCGCACAGGTGTGGATCGTCGAATTAGCACACTTGCCCTTAAACATAAGGAAGCAGACAAGCTCAAGCCCCCCTGCAACTCACCGAAGTTGTGTGTTGCCTGCACATTCTGGGCCACTTTCCAGGATCCAGGGAGAGCAGTGTCCTGGTGTCCAGGGGAGCAAGGCTGGTGTGGCCTCGGGACACATCATCTTCTTTTACAGAAGTGATCTGATTGATTTTTCCCCTTTCACTTACTTCTGTTTTAATTTTCTTAAACTTCTTTCCTTCACCTTTGTTATTAATAAATCTACTGTGGCTCGCTTGCTGCTCTGCCAAAACTCATCAAGATCCCAACTCACAGGTTTCCAGTTTAGACATTTTGCATCAGATTAATTCAACCAATGAACCATGAAAGACATTCTTTATGGATATCAGGCGCCAGAGTAGGGCCTATCTGGGGCACTGACCATGAGGGTTCTGGGGCCAGAAAATGGACTCGGGATGATTTAGATGGGCATCTGAGGCTACCTTTAGGTGTACTTTTGTTTTAAATCGAATGTTCTCAAGCTAATATCCTGTCTTTAATGTTCCTCACGGAGGGGATGGGCAGCCGGCAAGGCCTTCCATGAACAGAGGGACAGGAGAGATGAAAGTTAATTAGTCTGGGGACCTTGGTACCTTTCCAAGGCGCACTCTTAAGTGATGTTGTTCATGGGTACACACTGAAATGAATGTGGCTGTCTTACTGAAGAGTGAAAGGCCCCTCTTCCGGACTGTCTTTTCCATGGTCCTGCTGCAGCTGGGGTGCTGGGGTGTCCTGCTTCCCATTTACCTGACATGAGAGAGGAGGCTCTGGCTCAAACCTCCATGGCTATGAGGATTCCCAAGTGGAGGGCAAAGTGTCGGGGCTCCCCTCCGGCCTGGAACTAGTGTCCTTCTCTTGGCGGGTACCAGGGAGGCCATCTGTGAAGGTGATGGTGATGGTGATGAAGGGCTTTGGGGCTTGAGTCCATCCTGTCATCACATTGGCAGGACTGGTTCTCAGAAAGGGGCTCCCATGCACTGGTGATGGTGGGTTAAATGTCATTCATTCAGATTCCACGAAGTTGGAGTCTGCGATCATTTCTTAAACAAGTATTTATGGTGCTTTCCACTTGCCAGACACTGCTGTGTGTTTGGAATTCTGTGATGAATGGACACAGTCTACCCTTGTGGAGATTAAAGTCTGTTGGAAAAGACGGGTATAAAGAAAGTATCATATAAATTGTGCTATGCGTTAAGTAGGATAAGAGCAGGGTGCCATAAGAGAGGGTCACTTTAGGTTGGTTGAAGGGGGTGAAAGGTGAAAGGTGCCAGCTGGGGAGAAGGTACAGAGTAGGGAGAAGTGGTTTTTTGGGTTTTTTTAAAATCTTTATTGGAGTATAATTGCTTCACAATACTGTGTTAGTTTCTGTTGCACCACAAAGCGAATCAGCCATATGGATACACACGTCCCCACATCCCCTCCCTCTTGAGCCTCCCTCCTATCCCACCCCTCTAGGTCATCGCCAAGCACCGAGCTGATCTCCCTGTGCTATGCTGCTGCTTCCCACCAGCCAACTATTTTACATTCGGTAGTGTGTATACGGTGGATGCTACTCTCACTTCGCCCTCCCACCCCATGTCCTCAAGTCCGTCTCCTATGTCTGCCTCTTTATTCCTGCTCTCCAAGTAGGTTCATCAGAACCTTTTTGTTTTCTTAGATTCCATATATATGAGTTAGCATATGGTATTTGTTTTTCTCTTTCTGTCTTACTTCACTCTGTGTGACAGACTCTAGGTCCATCCACCTCACTACAAATAACTCAATTTCGTTTCTTTTTATGGCTGAGTAATATTCAATTGTATATATGTGCCACATCTTTTTTATCCATTCATCTGTCGATGGACATTTAGGTTGCTTCCATGTCCTGGCTATTGTAAATAGAGCTGCAATGAACAGTGTGGTACATGACTCTTTTTGAATTATGGTTTTCTCAGGATATATGCCCAGTAGTGGGGTTGCTGGGTCGTATGGTAGTTCTAGTTTTAGTTTTTTAAGGAACCTCCATACTGTTCTCCATAGTGGCGGTATCAATTTACATTCCCACCAACAGTGCCAGCTGGGGAGAAGGTACAGAGTAGGGAGAAGTGTTCTTGGAGCTGGGGAACAGCCTTTGCAAAGGCCCTGGTTCAGGGAAGGGAAAGGGCCTTGGTGTCCTAAAGGAAGTGAGAGGAGAGAGGCCTGAGCTGCAGAAAGGCAGTGATGGAGGGAACCTGGCTGCATGAGGCCAGAGAGGGAGGCAGGGCCCAACCGTACAGAGTCTTGAAGGCCACGGACGGGGTCGGCTCTCAGGCCAGGTGTGAAAGGAAGTTTTATGTGGCTTTAAGCCAGAGAGTGACATAAAAGTGTGGCTTAGGATGAACTGAATTTTTTTTATTACTTTTGGATTATAGTTTATTGCAAAAGCTTTTAAGAAAGCATCAGAATAAAACAATTGTCCATGAATTGAAGAAGATTTAAAATGACCACTGTAAAAAGATCTGGTAAGAGTTTTTTATAATATAATCGACAGGAAAATGTGGACCGAATTTTCTTGAATTCTTTTTCTTAAAACCAGATTGTGTGCTATGTGAGAGGAGCTGGAGGACTCTGGGTGTGAGTGTGTGTGTGTGTGCACGCGCACGCACGTTCACGCACGTTCATGCACACGTGCGCTCACAGGATGATCCTAAAGCCCCCCTCATTGGAGCTGGTAGCCTAGTGGAGGGGACTAGGGACACAGGTGCCTACAGTCTAGGCTAGGAAGTCAGAAGTCCCATGAACTAAAGTTAAAACTCCAAGAAAGCAGCAGCCACTTCCCCCTGTAGTTGGGGCTGGGCCATGGGTAGAAGGCAGGGAAGGGGCAGCGTGGACCAGTGGTATTTACTAGTATCCCTAGTAGTTTAAGAGCATGTAAGGACTCTGGCTCGGACGCTGTGTGACTTGCTCAATCCTGCACAGCCTTTATGTGGCAGAGATGGGGGACCAGGGCAAGGCTGCCCGAAGCCCATCTTCTGCATAAGGGCCACTTTGCCTTCCAGACACTTTCCTACATGGAATCTGCATTTTCTTATCAGAGGATGACTTTAAAGTAATGCTGGAACATAGTAGGTGTCCAGTGAAAGGTAGTCTCCTATCTGAGCCTCCAGTTGCTCAAGGAACCATCAGGTGGGGTGATGATCCTTGCCAGCTCACGTGAGCTCACATCTAGTGAGTTCCCTGCCACAGAGCACATCCCGCCCCCCACCCCGAACATGCTCATCCCACTTACTTGTAATACCTAGTTCCGTCTGGAGTATAACTCCAGGTCTCGGCACTCTGCAGGTATTCACATTACAGCACTTCTGGTGGGTATTTTGGCCTCATTGGCCCCCTAATTCCATTTTGGAGAATCTATCTCACGGAAGCCAATAGAGACACACATAAAGATCTGTATTCCAGGATGTTCAGTGCCCTTGACTACAGTGTTAAAGAAATAGAAACAAGCTCCTCATGGTCCATCATAGAAGAATGCTTACACACACCAGAGTGTGCTTTCTGTAGAATCCCCTTCCTCTAGATGACCTCTTGCGGTATTGGCAGCCTCCTCCCCAACCTCCTGAGATGGAACCTCTGTCCTGGGACAGCTCTCACTGTGTTGAGAGATCTCCCTTATGCTGACTCAGAAGGTTTTCTCTTGGTAACTTCTAGACATTGGTCCAGGTTCTACTCTGGAATAGCATTAGGGCACAGGGCTACTGCTCCCTGTGCCAACACATTCTTGAGTATCTTGTCTGTGCATAGGAGCAGCTGGGTACCTGAATGAGCATAGTCCAAAGTAGCCAATGATAAAGAGCTGCAGGGCACAAACAAGGGACTGGGAACGTAGGACAGACATGCTTCAGGGAAGGGGCGGGGCTGTCTGAGACATCTTCTGCGAGGAGTAGCCTTGGAGCTGGCCCTTGGGAAAGGATGGGAGGAACCTGGCCGGAGAAGGTAAGTGTTGGAGAAAACACAAGACCGAGGGAGCTAGGCTTCATTCTTGGCTGCCCACCTAGAAAATTCCCTACCAGTGAAGACCACAGAGGCGAGAAGGAACTTGTCAAGGGCTCTAGCTTCTCTCCTCTGACCTTGATTGTGAAGAAACCTTTCAGAGCAGGAGAAAGTTATGATGCAGACGTGGCCATGCCTGTGTTCTGCGGCACTGGTGGTGGTGAATGGTGCCACGTTGATGGTTTGCAGATGATGGTGTTCAGCTGGATCTCCTTGGATCCGTGTCTCTGTCAGCTTCCAGCCTGTCTCTGGGCCTGTCCTGCAAAGGCGGTATCCCCGATGCCATCTACCCACCTCTGCTTCATTTTGCCGACTTGTTCTTCCTAAAGTGGATCATATGCAGCCCTCCTAGGATGGGGTTGCTTTGCTGCTGGTGACTAGAAAACAAACGTGGCTATTTTTTCTCTCATACGCATGTCCCATTATAATTAACTGCCCCTCAGGAACGCAAGCACGTATTTTCTGAGATGATAGCAGCAGAGCCCATGTTAGAATTCCACTCACCCTCTTGTGCACACCTGAGCTCACACACACTTAGCTGGAAGTCGTGGTAGCAAAACCCTCAGTACTTCTGGCCCCTCCCGAGAAGAGGCAGGATTATGGACACTCAGAGAGGGAGGCAAAGGAAATTCTTGGCCCTGGGCTTTCATTTGATTGTTTTCCAATGAGCGTATCCGTTGCTAAAGATTTCCTCTAAGGTCTCAGGGCTAGAAAGGGCCCTTGCTTTCTTGGACCAGCAAACAAAGACAATCAGTAAACAAGAAATCAAATGGGAATGCCAAAGGCCAGTGGGTAATTGTAACAGTTCCTCTCCTGCCCCCTTTTAGGAAGAAAAGGAATTTTACCACAGTACTCCACTATCCATTATCCTAAGGGAATAAAGAAAGCCCAGCCGTTCACTTACATTTCCCGAATAGCTGCTGTTACACTGCTGGCTTGGCACTTTTCATTAACAAAGCAGAATCTTAGCTGGGGCCTGTAAGCGTATGTGTACGTGTGTGGGTTTTGCCTGCAGGCCCCAGTGGCCGAGCTCTTTAACAAGCTGAAGTTTGAGTTAAAACTCCACCCTTGCTGCCTCATAGAGCCCCTTGGTGCCAGTGGCCGTGTTCTGTCATTGCCTCAATGGAAGGTGACTGCAGACACAGAGTCTCAGGCCACTTAGTGGAATTTACATAATCACATCAGCCTGCTAATCTTCATGATTTGATGTGGGCACGCTGAGGGCATTGTGAGTTTAGGTGAGAACTGGGTTGGATTAGGATCCCCGGACATATCTATTTGGTTTCAAGTATAAGGAAACCTTGATTCGAGTAATGTCCAGAAATGTGAGGAACACCGGAGATCTGGGTCTGTAATTCGGCAAGTTCCTTTCCTTCTTGTCTTTTGCCCACTGGTCACACAAATTGCTTCTGACGCTCTTGAATGTAGAATGGTGATGGGGGTCCTGAAATTAATAGCACGTAGAAATTTGCCACGTAGAAATTTTCTTGGATAAGTTAGCATTCTCAGAGAATCTTTACCTTTTCAGGATGTAGGAATAAAAACAGTTAAAGTAACACCTACCCCAAATAAATTCAGCCATCCAGAGTAATTAAATATCATTATGCTAATTAATAATTGTTACATGTGATGTGTGTTATAGGAAGTACGTTTAACACAAATCTAGCATTATCTTTGAATTCTTTGCCCAATTTCTGGCACATAGTAGGTATATAATAAATGTTTACTGAAAAAGTAGACTGTCTCTCGGATCCTAACCACCTTCGGAATACTTATACCTTCAGTTTTGATGGCTTTGCTTAAACAGGCCCTCAAAATGCAGTAATGTAGAAACTTAGTTCAGATAGATCTGACTCCTTGTTCTTCACTGAAGCCTTTGAGGACCGGTCAGGAGGCTTTTACATAGATAAACTCCCTTTTTTCAGCCCTCCTTCCCGCACCTGGAAGATCTTTCTTCTGTTTCAATCACCTTGACATTTTAAAACACTACTGGAGAAATGGAGTGTTGGCAGACAGGGGTAGGCTTGACAACATGCATTTCTTAAAAAATTCTGAAAACGCATTCCTTCTTTAGATTTTGAACAGATTAAACCAGCAATACGTGGTTGTAAGAGAGTCAAATACTAGACATATAGAGTAACAAAGTGGAGGTTCCCTTTCTCACACCCTCAGTCCCTCCTGGCTAAGGGAGTGTTTCCTGTGGTGTGTTCCCTCTTAAACGTTTTCAGCTCTTTTACACATGCACGTACAGTGCTGTTGGAAGCTCCCCTCTGGCTATTGAATCTTGTCATCTATGAAGATTAGATGCTTTTCAGCTGCCTGGGCCATTACACAGCTCAGGTGAAAGGCAGGTCATGGAGGCTCAAGTTGAAATGAACTGCAGTCCAGAGGTTGCCGTTGACATACACCCAGAGAGACGTTCCAGCTTTTGGAATTGCATCCATACCAGGCACATATCTGTTTGGTGGCCCTGGTTCTGCTCTAAAAACGTAAAAAATACATACTTTTCCTATGGGTTTGAAGGTGCTTTAGAAAGCTGGCTTGTTGGTGGTTTGGAAGCATGCCTGGGGACTGATGGCTCTCTGCTAATTCTGGCACCTGCTTCTCTCTTCTGATGGATTGGAGTCTCGACCTGGCGTATGTCAAACCCTCAGCCTCCTTACCTGGGCCAAGTCGGATGGAGTGAAGACACACAAGGGTGCTGGCTTCCCTGTGAGTGACATGCCAGCTTGAATCATGCCAGCTTGAATAGATGCTCCACCCTGATGACCAGGGCCCACCTTGTGAGTCTGGGTCCTTCCATAAGTCTGCTTTGCTCACGAAGTCTCCTCGACTTGTACTCACTCCCAACACTTCCCATGTTCTTCCCATGTTGCACTATCACTCCCCTCCTTCTTGGAGCTGCCGGGAGGAGTGAATGTGACAATTCACGTAAAGGGCCTGGAACATTGCGAGAGCTCAGAACATGGTCCTTATTGTTGCTGGTTGTAATAACAGTAGTATCAGCAGAATCATAAGTCCTCAGTAAATGTTTAGCTGCTATTATCATTATTATACATTTGCCCTTAAAAATTTCAAGCTTCTGGGGCTTCCCTGGTGGTGCAGTGGTTGAGAGTCTGCCTGCCAATGCAGGGGACACGGGTTCGAGCCCTGGTCTGGGAGGATCCCACATGCCGCGGAGCAGCCTGCCCCGTGAGCCACAATTACTGAGCCTGCATGTCTGGAGCCTGTGCTCCGCAACAAGAGAGGCCGCAACAGTGAGAGGCCCGCGCACCGTGATGAAGAGTGGCCCCCGCTCGCCGCAACTAGAGAGAGCCCTCGCACAGAAACGAAGACCCAACACAGCCAAAAATAAATAAATAAATAAATAAATAAAAATTAAAAAAAAAAAAAATTTCAAGCTTCTGTAAACAGCACGTGTTTATACCATGTGAGTGCCCAGTAGCCCTTAGAACACTCCGAGATGCACAATAGTTACTCCACGGAGGCTGGGCGTTCTTTCCACAGTTCTCTAATAGACATCTGTTTATTAGGAAACTTGGACTCTCTTTGGACAGGATCTTGTGTCTGGGACCTTTTTCATTTGGAAAAGGAAGGAGACTCCTGAGCCCACGGGCACCAGGATGGAGCAAGTCTCATGTGGGAGCCTTTCTCTCTCACAAAACAGCTTTTGTAAATGACACAGGCCATTATGCTCCCCTGTGTAATTTCATGACTTAGTATAATGAGTCAGATAACCCTAACAATGGAGGAATTATAGCCTCATTTTACAGGACAGATTATTTCAGTGGTTAACATGTTTTCGTTCCAATTAACGTTCATTATTTTGTCTCTGGTTCAAAGTAGCCACCATATCAACTATCTGAGTATCTTCCATCCTTGTTTCAGAAGCAATTAGTTCTGATTTTGCAAACAAATTCAATCTCGGTTTCCAATGGGCAGTTTGACGTTAACATGAAAGTAAACTGTGGTAATGCTGGCTGCCAGCAAACAGACACTGTGATTAAAGGAAAGGGTTGGTTCCTCGGTGGGTTCTGCAGGCCTCTGAGCTGACAGGTCTGCCGTAGAGATTTGACGAGAGAGCAGAGACAGGACAGAGAAGAAGGGACTGGGACTGGTTATGTAGGCCTCTGTTTTCTCTTTCCATTAAATGGAGTAATGGCAGCATCTACTGCCAGGGTGTTGTTGTGGGCGAGGAGTCAGGGAGATGTGTTCAGGGCATTTAGACTGGAGTGGAGCAGTCACAGGAAAGAACTGGAATGCTGCTTCTACTATTTGTGACCGGAATTGCTTTTCTCTCTTACCAGCTGTTCATATGCAGAGTAAAATAGTTCTGTCAAAAGTTACGCAAACACGTTAGAATGCACAGTGTAGTAAATAAAATGAAGAGGCCTTGTCTTCTTCAATAACTGAAGAAAGGACTTCCCTGGTGGCGCAGTGGTTAAGAATCCACCTGCCAAGGCAGGGGACACGGGTTCAAGCCCTAGTCCGGGAAGATCCCACATGCCGCAGAGCAACTAAGCCCGGGCGCCACAGCTACTGAGCCCACAAGCCACAACTACTGAAGCCTGTGTGCCTAGGGCCTGTGCTCCACAAAAAGAGAAGCCACCGCAGTGAGAAGCCCGTGCACTGCAACAAAGACCCAAAGCAGCCAAAAATAAATAAATAAAAATTTTAAAAATTTTGAAAAAACTGTCAGCAGTTCTATACAGCTGCAGCTCCTTCTCCCACTGCATCATTCAAATATTTTTGATACACTTTGTTAAATTTCATCCTGTGGGATTGATATCAGGAAATTTACACCTGCATTTTTATTGATTGCTGGAAAAAAGTTCTCTAGAAGTCTTTGTTCTGACACTTTTACTGTGGGCCCTGATTATGGCCCTACCTCTGCCCATGCTCATGTGAAATACTGGGTCACAACTCATGTCATCAAAGATTCCCTTGCTCGTCAGCGGGGAAGTGGCAGGATTTGGGACTTGCCTTGATTGGTGAGGGTAGGGATCTCTGAGTGAAGAGTGGCAGGGGCCAGTGGGAAGCAAGAGCAGGAAATGCTGACGTGTGGGCTTGAGGGTTAAGGTTGACGTTTCCAGGAAGTAGGACAGGAAAGAGCAGTCATGATCTGGTCTGTCTTGCCTGTAGCTATTGCCATCTTATAAGAATGTGGTTGTCATCCACCATGCTGCCAGTGGTGAGTTGCTCTTGTAAATAAAATGAATATTAATAAATGTATTTGCATAGTGTACCTTATAGAAATCCTCTGAGTGGTGTTCCAAAAAGTAGTTTTAGAACAGGTATCAACATGTGGTTCTGTGCAGTGCTGTTAACTTGCTGGAAGATGCAAATAACACATTACTTGAATACTACCCAATCATGTTTGCTGGTAATTTCTAGTATTTGAATTTTTCACTTTAAGCCACATTTCCTTATGAATACTACTAAACTTAATATTTCCTATTTGTTTTAAAAATAACGCGTAAATATAGTATTGAGAAGAAGACAGAAAAACTTATTATTTCAGCAGTTCTCGAGAGTTCTTGAGAATTCTCATTTCTCGTTCCCGAGATTGAAAATTGCTCTCAGTTGGGAATTTGGAAGCTCTGTCTCGGAGGTCCTCCCCCAGCTTTGGAGACAATCTCACTTCAAGAGGATGCGGGTCCCTCAGCCCTCAGAAGCACAGGAGAGTCCTCCCTACCCACTTTTCTGCTGTCTTCAGACATATTTGCTAATTGTTTTTTTGCAAGTCTGAATTAGGATTTCTTAGTCGGTCGAATTCTTTAAACAACATGCAATTTTTGTCTTCTGGTTAGTGCTAATAATTTCCAGAAATAAAAGGAGAAAGTTCTAAAAGTCCAAATTAATAAATTCACTGAGCACACCCATGTGTTAAAGGTCAACCATGTTTCCAAGCACCAGGAGCACAAATATGGTTAAGACGCAGTCACTACGCTTGAAGAGTATACAGTCTATTGAGGAAGATAGAAACAAAATGAACTGCTTTGTGCTGTGGTGACAGTCACAGTTGGGTCTGAACGAGGTGTGTGTTGGGACAAATAATGTCATGGTTAATTCTGCTTGGGGTAGGGCTCCCAGGGGGAGGAGAAACTTCATGGAAAGCAGTCGAATTGCAGCTTAGACAAGGGGCAGATACTTGCTCTGTAGGTAGAAGGCGTTTACCAAGTCAATACAGATTTGAGTTTGCATGGCACATGTAAGGGGCTGATATGGCTGGCTGGAGATAGAATCAGTAGGACCTGCGTGATGGGGAGAAGTGGTGAGGGCAGGGAAGGGAGGTGTCCAGGATGGGCTCCAAGGCTTTTAGCTTGGGTGTATGCCAGGTCCTGTCTGAATCATAGTAGCGTCTTAACATTTGGTCCAGTCAAATCAAGGTGCTTGCTTGGAGACTAGTAGGGGAGCCTGAGCAGAAGTGATCACAGGACCATGCTGGGCTGAGAGTGTAGCCTGCCTGCTTGTGGAAGGGCCCCCGGAGACTTCCTGGGGGAGGGGATTTTTGAGCTGAGCCTTGAAGGAGGCCTTATGAGGCAGAGTGGGTTGGAGGGGAGAAACGTGGGTAGGAATGAAGGTGTTTCAGATCTGGGAAAAACTCACACGTTGGCACAGGGGTACAGAGCCTGTGGGAAGTAGCAAAGGGTGGCTGGAGAAAAAATATTTGACATTGGTGGTCAGTGTGTGTGTGTACATTGTGTGCATGGGGGTGTGTGCATGGGTGTGTATATGCGTGCACAGTGCGTGTGCATGGGGTGTGTGTGTGTGCATGATGTATGTGCGTATGCACGTGCATAGGTGTGAGTGCGCATGGGGAGTGTGTACATGGGGTATGTGTGTATGTGCATGCATAGGCATGTGTGTGTATAAATGGATGTGTGTGTGGCAGGGAGGTTGGAGAGGGAAGCAGACAGACAGTGACCCAGTGAAGACAGGCTCAGTCAGTTTAACAGCAAAACTAGGCATTCAGACGATGCCCTAGGAGGTGGGGAGAAGATGGAGAATTAAAGCATGGGAGTCGCATCACCAGATTTAGACCTAAGAATCATCACTCTGCTTCAAAAACATACATGCTGGGAATCTTGGTAAACTTAAAAAAAAAAGATCAAGAATAAGTAACTGAGCGAAAGAGAGTAAGCAGTGCCGGTGATCTTCCGATTGTCTTTCTTCTCTCCATCTTGTCGGTTGGGGTTTTCTGTGCCGTGCTGTGTGTAGGGTAGGAGGTGTGGCTGCCCCCAGTACCAGCCAGGCTGGGATGGAGTTAGGGCTCTGTGGCCAAAGGGAAGGCTGGCAGGACCTGCCTCCTGGACGAAATTGCTCGTGTCGCCCCAGTTGATGAATGTCTCTGACATTGGGAATAACAATCCCATCAAGACACCTTCATCGGATTTCACTCTTCATTGACTCAAGAAGTGAAATATCTTAGAGCCAGAAAGCTTAGTCCCTTGCCTTGACTGGGTTGGTTATTTTTTATGGTTTGCACTGAATTGTGGGGATTGAAATATACACACAATAACCAGGGAAGTTATACCTCCTTGGGCTCACATATACTTGTACATTATTTTGTGTAATTTGGCCTCTGGACAGAGACTATAGGTTTGGGTGCCGTCTCCGCTAGGGTCCTAGTGGGGTAAGGAACACCTGGGTTTGCCTGGATATAATAGGTATGTTTGTCTCATTAGAATTGGGAAAACTCAGAATGGCTTGGCCTTTGTACCTCTAGTCCCCAAGGCATCCCAGGAGAAGTCAGACGTGGTTCCTCCTGGGCATAATCCATGACCACCTGGCAGCAGGTATGAGAGAGAGCTTTCTCCACTGCAGGTGCAGAGTCAAGGACAGTGTTTCATGGGGATTTTATTTATAAAACTGAGCCCTGATGGTGAAAATACAGACGCCAAAATAGGGGAATTAAAATGGTCCTAGAGCAGTGCAGTCATTTTCAGGAAAACTTCAACCTGACGGATATATATGGAGGAACTTGGCCATATTTCTTTGTGACACTGAGCAGTTCACTTCTGCTATGTGTGTCCAATTCCTCATTTATAAAATAAAGTTCTTAGACTAGATTCATTTTAAGGTATTTTCTGGCTCAGATAGTCTGTGATTAACTGCTAGTAACCACTGCAGTGGTCAGCACGCAGGGTACCACCCACTTACCCAATAAGGATATATTGAGCATCCTTGATGCACCAGGCCCACTAGGAAGCACTGGCCAGCTTCACCTCTTTGCCTGCCCTTAACGCGCTTGATAGTGAAGTTCAGGTCCAGAGACGGGGATAACCCACCACTTGCTGGTGATTAATAGGTAGTTCTCTATCTTCTCCTCAAAGCCAGTGGCTCAGTGCTCACTTCTCCCTTGTCTGCCTTTGGCTGAACTCCTTCAGGCTTCCTTCCTCTGGGGCATCACTGCACACGGTTATGCCTGCTCCAGCAAAGCTGCCCCCTCTTTGGACTTCATTGCCGCTTTCTGAGAACTCAAAACAAGAATTGCTCTAGTTGTGGCAACGCACGCTGGGGACTGACCCAGGAGAAGGGCTGCCAGACGCCAGAACTGCTGCCTGTATTTGCTCTTTCATTATCGGCATCAGACAGTCTGCTCTGCGAATGATGATAAATGTGTGGCGTTCTTCTGAAGGAATCATGTCCTCTGAGATTAACCCTGTGCCAACAGCCGGCTTGTCCGCTGCATGGCATCCCCTCCCCTACAATCCCCTTTTCAGTAGTCCAGGACACACCTTGAAAGAAGAAAGTGTGTTTGGTTAAGGATAATGGGAGACCTCATGTTGCATTTAGAAATGCAAACAGTAGATGTTTTTATTCCAGACAGAGAGGCAGGGACAAGGTGGGTAGCTGCTCTGGAAGCGGGGAGATGTTGGAGAGAGGAGCCCCGGTGACAAACGTGCAGGTGCCCCAGCAAACGTTCAGGCTACTCATCTAGGTGGGACTGAGATGGGTTGAGGAGGAGTCATCCCTGGACACACTGCAGCTGTGTGAACATTACCACGCACCTAGCCTCCCGTTGTCTCCATCACTGTGGGCAAGGCTCTTTGCCAACTTGGCTTTTGTTGCTAACGTTAGGAAAATGAGTCATCTGGACCAGGCCATCTCCAAGTGCCCTCGTAGGACTTCCTCTACCAGTTCATTGGTCAGACAGGCTCAGCCCTACAACCCGTCCAGCCTGCGATCCCTGATGGCTCCAAGTGTTGTGCTGTGGGCACGTGGGCCTCCTCTCGATGTCAGCCTCCAAGGCAGTTCCCCAAACAGACCTTCCTGCTCTTACTGCCTCCCCCACATCGCTGGGGCAGGTTTGAGGTAGGATAAGAACCAAGTTGGTGGGTGCCGTTTCTTTCTCACTTTCCTTCATTTGGAAGAGGGTAGGTTATGTCAGATGCCAAACCCCAATTCCTGAGGAGCTGGAGATCCGTTCCACACCTGGCAGAAAAGATGTCCTCCTTGGGCCCCGTGAGTTCTGGGGAGTTCAGCACCATTCCAGACCTAGGGCTTTAAAATTAAGTCATATTTCTATGGCAACGGTACTTATACCTCCATCTTTTGGGGCAAATGATAATGATAACAGCAGGTACCAATTTTATTGCTTCCTATTTTCCAGGCATTATACCGAGTCGTTTACATACATCAGCTCATTTCAATCCTCATACCATCCCCTTGAAGGAGATACTATTCCCAGCCACCACCCCAGCCCCATTTTACGGATAAGGAAACTGAGATTTACAGGGTGAGATATCCTGCTGCAATCACACCGTAAGAGGCAGAGCTGACTTTTGAACCTGTGTTTTCTGACTCTAGCGCTCGAATAAACACCTTGCAGGACTGCCAGAGCAGAGCACTTCAAGGGCACAGTACCCGCCTGATTGATGGGCAGCTCACACTCACTTGTCCTCCACCCAGAACTCGCCCCTCAGCTGGGAGAGTGGCTCTCAGTGGTTTGCTGGGAAAGCAGCCTCAACTAAGAGAGAAAGGGAGGCCGTAACTGCAGGCCTTTATTTCGGTGGTTTATGATATGGTGATGGGGTTCCTTCTGTCGACATAAGCCATCCTAATAGCACCATTTATCATTATGACAAAGGTTAGGATAGGGGGAGACTGGAGCTGGAATGAAAGAGTAGAATTATGATGATTTTAGCAGTTGAAAGTGACATCACCTCAGAACCGGGCTATCGAATGGCAAATTGAAAGCCAGACTGAAATTGCTTTAAAACGTATCCAGAGATGGTTTTCCACAGCTGTGATAAAGTCATTTGGTTGTGTTTGGAGATGCATTTCTATCTAGACTGTTCTCTGAGTTGTCTCTGCACCCTCCCACTCAGAGGCTGCTGGTCGGCCCTGGAGGCGTCTGAGGCTCTGGGTGCTGTTTGGGGGCATCTGTGATCTGCCACACCCCAGATGGGGCGCTGGGGAAGCTGACGGAGTCATTCTCTCATTGTCTTTTTAGTGTGTTGTGAATGTCTCTTCAGGGCAATAAGTCATGTGTTTACAACATTTTTAATGGCCACATTGCTTTCCTCCATCCGTCTGGTGGGTTGAACCTAGGCTTTTGGAACTGTCTCCTGCCCACTGTCAGCAAGTTGGTACAAATCGGGGTGCTGGCCAGGGGCCTTCAGGATGTGCCTGGCTAGGAGGAAAGACCATGGAGACTGGAGCTTCAGTTACCTTATGCCCTCTTTTTTTCATCCTCAGGCAAAAGAAGGGGAATGTAGCCCACAGACACTGGGCTGGACCTTCGAATCTGGTCAAGTGCAAGCCCTGTCCCACGGCACAGTCAGCCATGATCTGCGGCTCCGACGGCCACACCTATACATCCAAGGTCGGTCTTCTTCGTTCTCTTTTTTGTCATCAAAAAGTACTCTGTGTCTGTTTGTTCTGACAAGGCTCTCTGGGCCAAAACTGGGGCCTGTGAATCTCGGTGGACTTTGGGGCTTGCCCTTGAGAAGCTGCCACATGAACAGACTCTTTGGCCTAAGAGACAAGATAAAAGTATTCTCTCCTATGTAACTGGAGTGATCAAGGCCTTAGGGGAAGTGTGATTCTGAGAGTGGTGTGTGATCCTGAAGTGAATCTAGGCCAGCTTCCTGGAGGAGGTGAGGAAGTAAGCTGTTCCAAAGCTCAGCGGATGGGGAGCAAAGATATGAGGGAAGCCCAGGATGCCTGCCTTACAGACAGCATGGTGATAGGGAGGTGTATGATGTCGGCACACATTTAAGCTGCATTTATTGTGTATCTAGAATGTATCCAGCACGACACCAGGACCTGGGGCTAGAGAGGCTGCTGTTCCTTTCTCTGGGGACTTCAGGGCTTACAGTCTAATGTGGGGGGGCAGGGTTGCTAGTATGGTGACAGGTCATTTTAACTCAAACCAGTGAAGAGAAAATGGTTTCATAGAAAAAGGGACTAGACATAAAGTGGGTCTGTTTATTCTTACTGGAGCAAGGAGGAGAAGTTTCACAGAGGAGGAGCATTTCATCTGGGCTGTAATAAAAGGAATTGCAGGCAGGGAAGCAGAGATCACTAGGGTGGAGGAAGGAGGTGACCATTTGTTCTTGGAACTACAGACAGTGTCCTCGGGCTAAGGTTGTCCATTTATGTTTGGGAATGGGTACATTTCGGTGGGATAATGAACAAAAGAAACCACAGAATCGACAAGGGTTTGCTTATTCTCTTATTCAACAAATATAAATCAGCACCCGCTCCCACACGCTTAGTGCTAGGCATGGAGAGTTGTGTGTGTGTGTCTGAGACAGGGTGGGGGGCGAGGAGTGGGTCTCTGACTCTCCCATCCCCTCCAGCCAGAGCTGCACCGCTTTTATCTCTCCTTGTTTTCTCTGTAGGGATCATTTGCAGAAGGGAGTCGGGGGCTGATGAGAGATGTAACTGGTGACTCCCTGGTCACTTGTGGCCACGTTGCCTTGTGGTCCTTGGGCTTGGGCCTTTACGCTGGTCCCACCTCTGTCCCTTCCCCACTGCACACATAGCTTCTGTTCTCTGCATCCCCTCACCGTCCTGACCTTTACACCGTGGAGATTGCATAGGCCTGGGGGTCCCTCACTGCCTGCTGTCCTCAGAAGCTTATTAGGATTATTACAAGTAATAATAATAATCATGTATTATTATTCACCGAAAGACTGAGTCATGTACTTTTATTCACTGAAAGTAGATTTTTATTCTCTCGGATTTTCACAGTTTTCTAACCAAAGGGAATATATGTAACAAAACGGGAAGCCAGAAGGTTCATCTAACTTGCACCCAGACCCGTGTAAGCTGCTTTAGGATATCAGTATCATAATCACTGCTTTGTAGTTCCTTTGTTCTTTCAAAAGGTATCACTAGAGCCCTTCTTATGCACCAGGCCCTGTGCCAGGTGCTGGGGAAACTTATGATATAGTGGAAATAAAAAAGCTGGCTCTTCTTCACGGACAGAGTCAGTAAGCCATACCTCCCCAACGTCAGACCTGCAGTGTGAATTACAGCGCCTCTGCCCAGGGTCACAGCCAGAGCATCCTGGCTCAGTCGCTCAGCCCAGCTTTGCTGAGTGTGCCTACCATCCCCGCTTCGCGTCTCTCCCTGGCCCCGAAGGAACCGCAGGCTTGCTTCTAACACCCTGCACTGTCTGGACTAGTGCATTTATAATAACTTTGATGACTCAGATCTGTCCCCAAAGGCAGATCAGGCCATCATTGTCTTTCAGCTAAAGCACAGCTTCTAGGTATGTGAACAATTGCCTGGAGATTCTGTTAAATGCAGGTTATGACAGAGCAAGTCTGATGTGGCGCCTGAGATTCTGCATTTCTAACAAGTTCCCAGGTGACGTCCATGCTGCTGGTCCACGGACCACACTTTGAGTAGTGAGGACTTTGGTTTTTATAGACACCTCCTAATGGGACTCTTTACCTCCAGTCTGCCTTTCGCCGGCCCCCCAAATCCATTTCCACATGACATAAGAGGTGAGGGTCATTCTGCATTAAAAGTCTGTTTGTACCCCCCCCCCCCACTTAAAATGTATGGATAGCTCTCCTCTTGCAGTCGCAACTAAGCTGAGACCCTTCACCATCAACAGCAAAGCCCCCCAGAGTCTGTCTCCGTAATCACCTACTCTAGACAGATCCTTCATTCGTTTGTCCAGCAACTATCTCTTGGACACTTGTCATTGTTCTAGACACTGTGCAGAGCATGGAAGGGCAGTGGGGAACCAGCCTGACGCCATCCCTGCTCACTTGGAGGTTACACTCTGGTAGGGGAGACAGACAGAAATAACTGACCAAACAAATAAATAGGTAACTTCAAATTTTGGTAACTGGTACCAAGGAAATACATGTGGTGCCCTGAAAGAGAGACAGAGTGCTTTATAGCTTCAAATGCCAGCTACCCCTGACGCCTGAGCTACAAGGAGCAGTCGTAACCTGTCAGGTGTGGCTTGAGATGCTGCCAGTTGCCCAGGGAATGTCTCTGCAAATGTTTGCTGGTCAGGGCCCCCCTGCAGTTTGAGCAGGGAAGTTGGCTTTTTGTGTAAGAGAAGGTTGCCTGCTGAGAAGGCCTTTCTGAGGAGGTGTCCTTTAAACTCTGAGAGGGGGCATTGGTAGAATGTTCTAGATAGAGGAAATAGCATAGGCCGAGGCTCTAAGCCAGGATGATGAGTTTGAAGAACCAAGAGATTGCCCTACTGGTGGCTGTGACAGTGAGGGGAGAGACGCAGGGGACGAGGAGGAGAGGGCAGATGTGAGGACAGTCCAAGAGGAGACATTCAGCCAAAGCTTGGAAAGTAAGCAGGTGGTCAGGCAATGCCAGGCTTGCAGGACATTTGCTACTGTAAGTGCCTTCTTGCCCATGTCCACCTTAAGTGGCAGACTTAAGAGTGTGCGTGGTCCTAGAGGTAGAAACAATGCCTGTCTACCTTCACCAGGCACAGGACACACAGTGGGTGCTCAGCATCACGGATAAGAGACAAGAGCCTCTGAGGACTCCAGCTGAGAAGGAATGGTGAGATTCCAGTCTGTGCAACCCTTCTAGGATTTGAGTGAAGGGGTTGCAGAGAGCTTAGTGATTGAGAGAAATAAGCCATCCCCAGCCTGGGCCAAGTTGCTTAGCTAAACACCCAGCCTGGAGCCCTGGCAGAGAGAGGCTCTTTGCAATGATTCTGTCTTTGTGAAGATCCAGTTTGTGCTGTTCAGTTATTCCCTCCAGCTCTGGAGTGAACTCTCTGATCCTGGAGCCTGCGATTAGAGACGAGCCAAGAAATGTCAGTGAGTGATCAGGGCTGTTTGGGCAAGTGGCACGTTGCACATCAAACTCCAGCAACAACCTGCCCGCTCGCCTGTCTCTCGTTCGCAGAAGGAGCTTCAAATGCCAGCTCGCCCTGACCCCCGAGCTACAAGGAGCAGTCGTAACCTGTCAGATGTGGCTTGAAATGCTGTCAGCTGCCCAGGGAATGTCTCTGCAAATGTTTGCTGGTCAGGGCTCCCCTGCAGTTTGAGCAGGAAAGTTGGCCTTTTGGGTTAGGGAAGGTTGCCTGCTTACAGGTAGTGGCAACTAGCTTGTTTAAGAGGCAGGATCAGGATTTGGAAGGCTCCTTTGCAATGATTTTTCAAAAGAGGAATGGCTTCCAGGTACTGCTGGGCAGAGCCCCAAAGTCTGCCCCAGCCTGTTATTCCTCTAGTGCCCTTGAATTCCTATACCTGCCTCAGTCCTGAGTTTCTCAGACCTGGTCAGCTGTCTTTTCTTGGAGCAAAAAAAGAGACCTAATGCCTTCTTATCGGAACTTGTAGTGCCTTTCTCCCCATCCTCCATGTGGGGTAGACTGAGGCCCAAAGAGTCAAGGGCAGTGGCAGAATTTGACACTCAGAGTCTCTTGCCCGGATATCTGTGATCACCTGCTTCCAGTTAAAACAAAGGGCAGAGGCTGGTGGAGGGGCAGCAGTACAGTGGAAAATGGTGTGTGTGTTGGTTTTTGACATTAATCTCCTAGCTTTCTATCCACTTTTAGAAAGTTGGCGTCCTCTTTTTCCTAAAGAAATGAATCAAATGACTCATGCTGAAGGCATATGCTGACTGCTCAAGACCTCTGAAGCCAAGACCAATTCTAAACCCTCGTGATGTGCAATGAGACTTCCTTCCAAGGGGGATATTTCAGACTGGTCGGGTTCAGTATTGGAGTGATTTAGCTATTGCCCCTAAACATATGGCCACTTCTTTACTCAGGTTCAAGGGCACATTTTAGTCTCAGACAAAGCTGTCACAGGACCACCAGTAGATGGGCAGTTAATAGAGTGAAGGAGTTAACTGTTAGTGAACAAGTGACTTCCCATTCCCTGGAGTTATGGCCTTTTTTGGGTCACTGGGGTCAAGAAACAAAGGACAGGTGAGACCAGGATGCATGTACAACTGGAAGTGATTTGATGTCATAAATCACGTTCACAAAAATCAGTTTTGGCAAAAATATATTGCAGCCCAGTCCCATCATCATCAAGGAAATCTGTAATAAATAATCAGCGTCCTCCAGGGGAAGTGTTCACCCTTTCACAGGTGGATCTGAAGCCTGTGCGGAGCACTGACAGCAGCAGGGGAGGAAGGAGCGTGGGTATCAGCTCTGTCCTAGATGCCCGGTGTTTGTCTTTGGCTTCCATCAAACAAAGCTTGCTTTCTGCTTCTGGGCCCTGAACAATCAGAAGCTCCTAGAATGGGGGTGGGGATGTATTTGGAAGTCTCTGTCTCTGTAGCAGGACTCTTCCAGTGTCCTGGCACCAGGGACACCACTCAGAGCTCTGTGACTCCCCCAGATCAAAGATAAAATCCGCAGGAACGCACGGCATCTTGAGGTGAAGGGATATAAGATGTTACATGGCAGTAAATGACTCTATATTCAGACTCTACAAAGCATAACTCACAAAAGATAAGGAACAGAAAACTCCCCTCTGGGAAGAGGCAAGTGGAGGCCAGCACCGCAGCTGGTTTGAGAATGTGGTAGAGACCCTGCCCCTCGACGTGGCTTCTAGGTAGTAGTAGAAGGATCACCCTTCTACTAGTAGAAGGATAAGGATCACCCTTATCGTTTAACTTGCCCTGATGTCACATTCTCCTGGCCAGGAAAACTGAAGGAGTCCAGAAATTCAGCAAGTGTTTATTGAATTCTTTCTTACTCTGTGTCACGCATTGTGCTAAGTCCTGGGGATACGACAGAAGACGAAGCCCCAGTTTTCACGGAACTTACAAGGAAGGTAGACAGATTACAAAGCAGTGTCCTTTCATTAAAATAGGTGTTCGGGTAAGGGATGTTCGGGGTGCCGCAGGACCCAGAACAGGGCCTCCTCAGCCAGTTTGGAGGGGTGACTAGTCTTCTTAGAGGAAGCGATGGTTCATTGAGATCTTAAGGCTGGAAGGAGTCGCCTGGAGTACGAATGGAGGTGGAAAGTATAGAAAGTTCATTCATCAGAGGAAAGAGGGGGCCGAAGAGATGAAACAAAGCACAGACCCTCTTGAAGGAACCGGTGAATGTGTCACTGTGGCAGTGTCTCATGGAGATTGGGGACAGGGGGTTAACTAGACACAGAAATGAGGCTAGAAAAGTGTCAGGGGCCACTTTCCCGGGGCTTTGAAGGCCAAATGAGGGGGTTGCACTTTACCCTAAGAACACTGGGGGTCTTATTAAGGACTTTTATTTTTTTCCACTGGCTTACACTGGCTGCAGGATGGGAGTGGTTGGGCAAGCCTGGAAGCCTGGGGGCTTGTATTGTGGTTGCAGAGATGGATAGGAAGCAATCTGAAGTGGCATTCAGGAAGTCATAGCTGGACTTGGTGACTGTCTCAATTTCAAATACAGAGAGTCATTTTAGCTTTGAGCTCAGCAGAGGGACATCTTCACCATCTGGATCCCAATGGGACTTGAAGTTGCTCTTGCCAGCAGCTTTGTGGCCTCAGCCTAAACCAGAGGGACCCCGTCGTTTGTGAGTGCTTTTCCTTTCTCTGCTGTTATCCGCGTAGAAAGATGAAGGCTCCTGGGGTCCTAGCTGCCAATTTCTAATTTTGCCTGTAAGAAGGGAAGCGTCACCGTGGCTGATGGAATCTGGCCAGCCCAGGCTTCCGGTGGGCAATCTCAGCTTTCTCTCCCGTTGGAGGGGAGAGCGGTTTGGGAAAACTGTGAGCAGATCTGGAGTGGTGCTGGGGACCTGGAAACTCAGAAGGTGACAGGAGTGGAGGTCCCCGCTGCTCCAGGTTCTGGCCCTGGTGGGTATCTCCTGCTGGGCCTCTTTTAATAGGACTTCCTTGACATCTCTCCCCCTGCACCCACCTGACCAGAGCTCAGACGTCAGGCAGAAGCTGCACGGCCTGACCTCTGAGGGGAGGGTCCTTGGAGTGGCCCTGGGAGCCCTGCTCACCTTGCTCGCTGGCATCAGCCCGGCTGTTGGGAATGGACAAACAAGCCGGCAAACACCCGTCTGCTCTGCCCCTCCTCCCACGACGTTTAGTTCATTAACAGCTGTTAAACAATTAGCAAATGTCTCATTTCTGTCTCGAGGCAGAAGAGAGATGCAGAGTTAAGAAGCGCTGTGAGGGAGGATGGTTCCCCTCTGTTCTGAGTGCGCACACGCGAGGGAGGGGGAGACAGAGCTTGCCTTACAGTGTTGGCATTCCTTTCAGCACATTGTTGCTGCGGATTATATTATTTTCAGAGTCGTCTTAATAGTTTCGAACAATTGCCACCAAGTAAAGGTCATGTTTGAAGTTCTTGGCAAATGGAGACTCTGTTGGCCGGCATTTCCCACAAACAGGCTGTTCTGAGGGTCAGAGCCAATCCAGGGCATGGATTTGTTAAGCCTTCTCAAGACAGCGTCGAGCTCGGTATGTCTTCTTGGTCTCCCCAGACTTTTATGGCCCTGCATCCATGACAGGCGTGGGTGGTTTTTATGTGCGGCTCCTCGTCTTTGCTTTCTGGCTGAGTTGAGGCTGTCGGTGTTCTCAGGGACATTTTTAGATAGCCCTGCCTCCATAGAACCTGCTGGGTGAGAATTGTCTTCACTTGCAAACGGCTCATTGGCAAGGGCCTCACTTCTGACTAAGCAGAATAGAAGATGATTGGACACTGAGGTGGAAGGCTTGCGTTTGCACATTTTGTGCATCAGGAAACTGGAGCCCGATGGCCATGGTGGGGCCCCAGGAACAAGAGGTGTAGCAGCAATTAGGCAAGGCATTGGATATTGCCACCTGGGCAGCCCTGTGGAGGGCCAAGAAGTAGTAAATACCCCGCCCACATCCTGCATGCTCTCAGGTGGTAGGGGGGGAGAAAAAGGTCGGGTCGTGTGCCCATAGACCACGTGGACACCAGTGGTCTGATGCGGGAGTCGGGTCATAGACTTCACTATTTTGATTTTCTGTTGCTTAGGAAAAGCTAACACAAGAGGTGTTATGACGTTGGAGACGTACTCAGTGGCATCTAACCCACTCTAAGCAAGTTTGTTTTATACATTAAACAGTGGAGGTAAGGGGACAAATTCCCCATGGCAGATGCCCCAACTTTGCTTTGCCCCCTGAGGCCTTGTTCATTTTCATTGTCCTTTCTTCAGTCTGCGGTAGCCAAACATCACTGGATAATGAGAAGCTAGTGTTCATAGTACGAAGACCCTCCACTATCAGTTTAAATAGAGTTCTTGCCCTTGTTTGGTTGTTATCCCCTTTTCTCTTTCACGGGGTTTATGGAAGGAACAAGTATAAATAATATTTAAGATGTTTACTCTGTATTAGTTCTGGCTGCTCTAGCAAAAATTCAAATGGAACAGAGGCTTGAACGGGATACAGTTTTATTTCTCTCTCACGTAGACATTCTACAGATAAGCAGCCTGGGGCTGATATGCTGCCTCCAGACTGTCAGTGACCAGCATCCTTTACCTTGTTGCTCTGTCATCCTGACAGTTGGAACTGTTGAGCTTCTGCCTCTTGGTCCAAGATGGCTGCTGTGCCCCAGCCAGTAGGAAGGAGGCGAGGAAAGAGGCACAGTCTGGAAGTCGTGTGCCATTTCTGCTCACATCCTACTGGCCACAACTTAGTCACAGGGCTACACAGAGCTGCAAGGGAGGCTGGGAAATGTAGGTTTATTCTGGGTAGCTCCGTATCCAGCTAAAATTTGAGAGTTGTGTTGTTATTAAGAAGCATAGAGTGAATATTGGAGTAATCTAGCCGTCTCTACCATAGTAATATTTTAAATAATGACAGTGACAATAAGATGAAAAAAATAGTACTCCATTGTTGAACATGTATTAGGTACTGTGATATCGTACTAAGTGCCACAGTATTATTTTACTTCCTCGATTGTTCCATCTAATTCTCACAGTGAACCTTTGGGGTAGGGGCTATGAGTAGTCTCAAAGAGGAGAAAGCGGAAGCTGCAAAACTTTGTCCAAGGTCAACACAGGTCTTAGCAGCAGAGTAGATATTGGAACCCTGGTCTGTCTGGTTCTCGAGTGACAGTCTTTACTTCTACGAGGGAAATGCCATCTGAAAAGTAATATAAAATACCAGCTGTATCATCAGGATGCTTTTGATTTCAAGTGACAGAAACAGAACTCAAACTTGGCTTCATCAGAAAATGAAGATTTACTGGCACAGAAGGCTAGAAAGTATACTGGGGTGGGCAGACCTCAGAGAAAGAAGGGGAAATTCAGTGTGGAAATTCTTTCTCATCTTTGCCCATCTCTGCTTGGCTTCATTCTGCCAAGAGGCTCTCTCCCCTTGGCGGGGAATATGGATTTTGACAGCCCCTGATTCATTTGCTTCTAGCCTAGAAACTGCAAAGGAACTTGTCAGTAGCTGTGTTTCAATCCCAGGGAAGGATTCCAATTGGCTGTTTTTGAATCATGTGCCCATCCTTTAATCAAGTACTATGGTAACATGACCCTCTTTACCCCCACCCTTCACTATGATCAAGGGTAGTATTTTTTACCAGAAGGAGAGGGAAAGAGTATTTACTGGACTGAATAAAAAAAGTAGTGTACTGCATAATCACCTTTTAAAATATCGAATATTATTAAGTATTTGTGTCATTAAAGGCTTCAGCTAAATGCCACTAGCTTTGGAGCCTGTAAGAATGTATTAAGGTGTACTGTGTTTCTAGGAGTGGTAGGCAAAAAGGAGCATATAATACATGTCCATACCAGACGTGTTAGTGATCTAGTTAAAGAGAAAAGGAAGTTCATGCAAAATAAAGTAGATTCAGCACCACTTCAATTCAGAAATCTTTTCAACCATTTGGCCTAATGTTGTAATACTTCCTTCTAATCATGAGACACATCTGTCCTCAGTTCTGTTAAGCATTTCTTTCTTTTTGGAACATGCCAAGATAACACAGTCTTTTTGGCTCCCGAGGATAAACTTTCAGGTAAAATGGTTATTGTGACATTTTCAGAAAGCACAGATGTTCAAACACCGTCCACGGTGTAATGCATCCTCAGAATTTACGTGGTCTGTGTCAACATGCAGATTAGTTATGAAGTTACAGCAGAAGGAAGCAATTCAACTAAGTATTTTACCACTTATTTCTACGTTGTATACACAAACATGTGTTTAACCAAGATTTGAAGAATAGGTTTTCATGTCTTCTTCTCAAATGCCCTGAGTAGAATGCCATGTAATTAGTTAGCGCTTTTGTTAAAAGCACGTTAGGAAGAATAACCTTCTTGTCAGTTCTGTTGAATGCATAATTAAACTGTTTGATAAAGCAATTACCTGAACATGACTATGCTCATCCTCACCTAATCAGGAGATGAAACGAAGGATTAGGAAAAAATTGCAAAGCACATGAGATCTCTGCCAACCAATCCTTTAGCAGAGAGAGGGGTCCCTGGCCAGAATGAATAGGCACAGTGCTATAAATCTAATTAAATCATTACAAAAACTTTTAATGAAGTTCAGGTTCAAGATGCTTTTGTTTTTCTTAAACAAACAAACAAACAAAACATTCCCTGTTGGCATACTGCTCAAGTGAGTATAGTCAGACTTACTTATGACATTTTTATCAAGAGAACATTTCAGTACTAGATATGGGTAATGCTCATAGAAGCTGGTCTCACTTTCTATGCCTTGGGCTAGGACTGTATGTTATGTCAGAGAATGAGGGAATATTTAGCTGGGTTAGAATTTACCATGAATTGATACCATAACTGCCTATTGAGAGATATGACTTAAATGATGCTCTCCCTTTTACCGTAGCAAGTTGGTGGTTTTTTCCCATTCTAAAACAAATGAAACTTTTTTTTTTTTTTTTTTTTTTTTTTGCGGTACGTGGGCCTCTCACTGTTGTGGCCTATCCCATTGCGGAGCACAGGCTCCGGACGTGCAGACTCAACGGCCATGGCTCATGGGCCCGGCAGCTCCGTGGCATGTGGGATCTTCCCGGACCGGGGCGTGAACCCGTGTCCCCTGCATCGGCAGGCGTACTCTCAACCACTGCGCCACCAGGGAAGCCCCAACTGAAACATTTTTGCATCTTTATATACAGTGCATGAGATAGAAATGCTTCATCCTTTGGCCAAGGGTGGCACCTTCCTGCGATGCTGGGTTCTGTCCAGTGAGGTGCTCAGAACAGCAGACCTTCCGCAGCAGGGAAGACCCTGTGTCCAAAAGAACAGTTTTCCCCAAGTTCTTATTGAAAGGCACTGGGGATTGCTTTGGGATGCAAACCTCCCCAAAGGCAGGCTATGCAGTGTCGGCCAGGCAAGAGATCAGATGAAACCGGAACCCAGGGACCCTGACCAGATTGATCAGATGAAGCTCCTTTTAAGGGTTTATTTACTTTCTCCTCTCCTAGTAGAGAGACCAAAAGATGCTCTTGGGTATAAGTGGGGTGGGACTCCCCAAAGGTGTCTCTGAGCAAGATCTGCGACATCTCTCATGTCTTCCACTGTTTCCTGCTGGGAGCTCTCCAGAGCAGCCACCTGGCCCGTAGTAGTAGCACACCACCACATGACCCAATTCCCTGGCACCAAACCAAGCAAAATAGAGGTGGAGTAGAGAGGATTCATCAGTCATTTCTTTTGAACTTTAATGCACGTAACGGGATAGAATGGGTTGAGCCTCCCTTACCCACACCCACCTCTGCCAGAAATGGCGTAAACGCCTTCCCGGGATTTCAACTCCAAGGCTTTGCCTAAGCACCATCTCCTCAGTGAAGCATCCTTGAGCTCTTGGTCCTAGGATAAGCCATTTCTTTCCTCTGAGCTACAGCAGCACCGTGTGCATAGTTCTGCTGGAGCATTCGTTGTAGCACACTAGAACTGTCTGTAGATAAGTGTGTATATCCATCCATATGGTGAGCTAGAGATCCTAAATCTATCCTTTAAAATAGATGAGCTTGTCAGATGTAAGAGAAATCCCTGGTTGGGGGGTAGGGAGAAGGAAAACCAGAGTGGATACTGACCGCTTCCCTGTGGGTGGGGAGGTAAAGGGCAGCTGATCTAACCAAGAGGTTTTGGGGTTACTGCTGCCTGCAGACTGGAGATAGTGCCTTAAATGCTTACAAGGTGGGAAATTGCAGCTGAGATCCCACACATAAATCCATAACTTTCAGCATGCTTGCCCTGAGTTGAAGGGTGGGCTTGGTTTTTAAAACAATAGCATTCACCTTGAGTTAAAGGGTGGGCTCGATTGTTTTTAAAAAATTAAATATGCCTGTTAGTAAAGTGAGACAATAACACTTCTCGACTTCGGCCTGGGCTCTGGTTAGAGAGGGAAAAGATGACCTGCGAAACTTTTTAACGAAGAACCTGCATTTATTCAGATAAGGCAACGGTGGTACACAAAACCTTTGATGACTGATATAGGACACAGATGTAAACCAATCAGAACAGGTAATTGCTGTTAAGGTGTCCTGTTGCTTACTCTGTGAATAGCAGCCCAAGCATGTGGTTCCAGTTTACCCTCTTTGGGTTGGAAACCTGAATTGTAAATTGACTTAAAGTGGCCCTGGCTATGGGATGCTCAAGGGCTCCTGGAAGAAGCATGTGTAAGTCCTCTCTGGAGGGCAGGACCATCAACTCAGGCTTTACAGGATTCCCTCAAAGTGCCAAACATAACTCATAATTCTTTAACGCATAGAAGGAAATAAGCCACCATGAGCAAGAGGCAGCACAGATAAAAAATAGCAGAATTAGACCCTCCAAAACTTTGAGAGATGGATTTTTCAGGTACAGAATGTAAAATCAGTTGTTCAAAATGTTTAAATAAAAAAGGTGATTCAAAACTTCAGCAAAACATACCAGATCATTTTGAAACTTCTAGAAGCGAGAAATACAATCATTAAAAATACAATCATTAAAAACACATTTAATTAGTTAATTAATTAATTTATTTAATAAATATTTAATATTTATTATATTTATATTAAAAATAAATAAATATAATAATAAATAATGCAATAATTAATAATTAAATTAGTCAATAATTTATTATTTATTTAATTAATTTATTATTTTTTCAAATATTTAGATTTTATTTCATGGTAGGCTCAAAGCAATTAATGTTGTAGTAGAGTTTTCCAAGGTAATTTAAAACCTGTCTGAAGTCATAAGAAATTAATTTCCTCATGGTATTTTTTTACATGGTAATTCAGTACTTTTATAGATTATGTACCATATGAAGTTATTATAATATTACTGACTATATTCCCTGTGCTGTACATAACATCCCTATGACTTGTTTATTTATTTTATAACTGGGAGTTTATAATCCTTCTCATCTATTTCACCCATCCGTCTACCCACTTCCCCTCTGACAACCCCTAGTTTGTTCTCTGTACGTGTGAGTTTGTTTCTGTTTTGTTATATTTGTTCATTTGTTTTGTTTTTTAGATTCCACATATAAGTGAAAACATAAAATATTTGTCTTTCTCTGACTTGTTTCACTAAGCATAGTACCTTCCACTTTCACTCGTGATGCTGCAAACGACAAGATTTCATTCTTTTTTATGGCTGAGTAATATTATTCCTCTGTGTGTGTGTGTGTGTGTGTGTATGTGAGAGAGAGAGAGAGAGAGAGAGAGAGAGAGCGAGAGGGAGGGAGGGAAGGAGGGAGGGAGAGATCTTCTTTATCCGTTCATCTATCAGTGGTCACTCAGGTTCATTTATCTTTGCATAAATATCCAGGAGTGGAACGGCTGGATTGTAAGGTAGTTCTATTTTTAATTTTTTGAGATACCTACATACTGTTTTCCATAGTGGCTGCACCAGTTTACATTCCCACCAACAGGGCACCAGGGTTCCCTTTTCTCCACATTCTCACCAACACTTGTTATTTGTTGTCTTTTTGAAAGTAGCCATTCTGACAGGTGTGAGTGCTGTCTCATTGTGGTTTTGATTTGCATTTCCCTGATAATTAGCGATGTTGAGCATCTTTTCATGTGCCTGTTGGCCATTTGTATGTCTTCTTTGGAAAGATGCCTATTCAGGTCCTCTGCCACTTTTTTTTTTTTTTTTTGCGGTACTTGGGCCTCTCACTGTTGTGGCCTCTCCCGTTGCGGAGCACAGGCTCAGGACGCGCAGGCTCAGCGGCTATGGCTCACGGGCCCAGCCGCTCCGTGGTATGTGGGAACTTCCCAGACCGGGGCACGAACCTGTGTCCCCTGCATCGGCAGGTGGACTCTCAAACACTGCACCACCAGGGAAGCCCCCTCTGCCACTTTTTAATCAGATTTTTTTTACTTGAGTTGTATGATCTCTTTATATATTTTGGATATTAACCCCTTACCAGACATAACATCTACAAATATCTTTTCCCGTTTAGTAGGTTACCTTTTTGCTTTGTTGATGGTTTCCTTCAATGTGCAAAAGCTTTTTAGTTTGATGTGGTCCTTTTTGTTTATTTTTGCTTTTGTTGCACTCGTCTGAGGAGACACATCCAAAACAGAAAAAAAAAAACCCTGCTAAAACCAATGCCAAAGTGCATATTGCCTATGTTTTCTTCTAGGAATTTTATGGTTTCAGGTCTTAGTCCATTTTGAGTTTATTTTTTTATATGGTGTGAGAAAATGATCTGGTTTCATTCTTTTACATGTAGCTGGCTACTTTTCTCAACACCACTTATTAAAGTGACTGTCTTTTCCCCATTGTATATTCTTGTCTCCTTTGTCATAGATTAATTGACCATAAGTGCATGGGTTTATTTCTGGGCTCCCTATTCTGTTTCATTGATCTATGTGTCTATTTTTGTGCCATTACCATACTGTTTTTGATTACTGTAGCTTTGTAGTACAGTTTGAAAACAGAGAGTGTGATGCCGCCAGCTTTGTTCTTCCTTCTCAAGATTGCTTTGGCTATTTGAGGTCTTTTGTAGTTCCATACAAATTTTAGGATTATTTCTGTTTCTGTGAAAAATGCCATTGGTATTTTGATAGAGATGCATTAAGTCTGTAGATTGCTTTGAGTAGTATGGACATTTTAACATGATTAATTCTTCTAATCTATAAACATGGAATATATTTCATTTTACTTGTGTTGTCTTCCATTTCTTTCATCAGTGTCTTATAGTTTTCCAAGTACAGGTTTCACCTCCTTGGTTAAATTTATTCCTAGGTATTATATTCTTTTTGATGTGATTGTAAATGGGGTTGTTTTCTTGATTTCTTTTTCTGATAGTTCATTATTAGTGTATAGAAATACAACAGATTTCTGTATATTGATCTTGTATCCTGCAACTTTACTGAATTCATTTATTATTTCTAATAGTTTTTTGGTGTAGTCTTTAGGGATATATATATATGTATATATATGTATATACTATATATACATATATAGTATATATATAGTATCATATATATACTTTAGGGATATACATATATATAGTATCATGTCATCTGCACATAGTGACAGTTTTATATCTTCCCCTCCAATCTGGATTCCTTTTATTTCTTTTTCTTGTCTGATTGCTGTGGCTGGGGCTATCAAAACAATGTTAAATAACAGTGACGAGACAAGGCATCCTTGTCTTGTTCCTAATCTTAGAGGAAAAGCTTTCAGTTTTTCACTGTTGAATATAATGTTAGCTGTGGATTTGTCATAAATGGCCTTTATTATGTTGAAGTGTGTTCACTATCTACCAACTTGAGAGTTTTTGTCATGAATAGATGTTGCATTTTGTCAAAAGCTTTTCCTGCATCCTTTGAGTTGATCATGTGATTTTTATCCTTCATTTTATTGATGTGGTGTATCACATTGGTTGATTTGTGGATGTTTAACCATTCTTGCATGCCTGGAATACATCCCACTTAATCATGATATATGATCCTTTTAATGTAGTGTTGAATTCAGTTTGCTAATATTTTGTTGAGGATTTTTGCTCGTACATTCATCGGGAATATTGGTCTATAATCTTTTTGTCATGTCTTTGCCTGGTTTTGATGCCAGGGTAATGCTGACCTCATAGAATGAGTCTGGAAGTGTTCCTTCTTCTTTAGTTATTTGAAATAGTTTGAGAAGTATAGATATTAACTCTTCTTTAAATGTTTGGTTGAATTAATCTATAAATCTGGTCCTGGACTTTTGTTTGTCAGAAATTTTTTGATTACTTATTCAGTTTCTTTACTAGTAGTTGCTCTGTGTAGATTTTCTATTTCTTCTTGATTCAGTCTTAGAAGATTGTATGTTTCTAGGAATTTATCCATTTCTCCTACATTTGCCAATTTGTTGGCATATAATTGTTCATAGTATGCCCTTATGATTGTATTTCTGTGGTATCAGTTGTAACTTCTCTTTTATTTATTTTGGGCCCTCTTTTTTTCTTGATGAGTCTGGCTAAAGGTTTATCTATTTTTATTATCTTTAAAAGTACATTTTAGTGATGAAAACACACATGTAAACTCCTTCACTATGGGAACGAAACTAGGATTCCAGCTCCTTATTCTAAATTTTGCAGTGAAAAAGTAATTAAATCCATACTGTTTCTGTACAAATCATATTTCAGAGTAACCCTAAAGCTCTATTCAATAAGGGAAAATTATTTACAGAAGGAGTATAGCTAATAAATGCAGAAGTAACACTAGAATTAGAAAATCACCATTTTCAGCCCCTAAAGTTATAGCTGATGTGGGCAACAGTCAAGCACAGGTGAAGCCATTAGACAAAGGTTGATGATTAACTTCATGCTATTACCACCTGAGTCATTGGATGAATCATAGAATCACTTCAGTGAGCAGCTGGCATTGTTTGTCCTCTGGTGTCATGTGGTGTCTTCTGGTGTCACAGTCATATGTGTGCTTCATAGGCATGTGAAGTATTTTTGCCAAAAATAATTAAACCTAAATCTAGTCAAGCCTACAGTGCTGACTTCCGTTAACAGAACGTGCAGGGGTTGAGGAATGTGTTAAAGGAGGCCACGCAGAGGCAAACAGACAAATTCAGAATATGATGTATGTTGGGGGTGTGTGGAAAAAATGGATCCAGTTTCTGCATGAAAAACGGTGGAGTGGGAGACATGGCTACCAAATGTTTTTTGAGCACTGGTTGAACCCAAAGTGAAAAAAGCCAACAAAAACTTTAAAAGAAAAAGATGTTTTGGGGACTTTAAGGGAAATTGATTATGGACTGAAAGTTAGATGTGTTGATAGCATTGTAGTTGAATAAGGAAAACATGTGTTTTTTTTAAGAGATACATTGTGAAGAACATAGAGGATTTGCTTTAAGATAACTTAAGATAATTTAGGTAAGGTCAAGCAAATGTGGCAAAATCTTGAAAATTATTGAACGGAGGTTATTGCCAACTGAAAAAAATGCAAAACGTGGGAGTTGTGAGTTAAAGTTTTATTTGGGGCAAAATGAAAACTATAAGCCTGGGAGACAGCCTCTCAGCACTGAGGAACTGCTCTGAAGAGGTAAGTGGGGGAAGTCAGTATAGATGTGGGTTTGGTGAAGGAGGATACAGGCAATCAAGCACACATTTTGGCAGAAGGTCGCTGCTAGTCACAAGGAGCAGATGTCCATTAATGATTTTAGTGCTTTTCTAGTTATGAGAAGATGCGAGAAATTGGGCTCATAAAATCTTCTCCTGAAAATACCTGACTATCTAAAGGCCTTTTCTGCCAGTGTTTCCCAGAGCACAGAGGGCCTCATTCCTGATCTCCACCCTGAACCCCTTTCAGGGTGTGTTGAAAGTCAGTGACTGCAGTGGCTATTGACTTCATTCTTATAGAACCAGGTGGCGAGTGACAGTGTTTAGTTGGCATTATGGAGATTCATTGTACTAATTTCTCTACTTTGGCATATGTTCAGAATTTTTCCTAAATAAAAAAAGTACAGTCTTTGAGGGGAGAAAGTACCTCCTGCTAATCTTACTATCTCCAGTGTTGAATGCTGAAAATGAACATTAGTGGAGGAAAGGAAATTATATTTGCAGGATGGTTTTAGGAGAAGCAAAAGTGATAAATTTGTAAAAGTATAAAAAATACATACCTCATATCTATAAATATAAAACCTAAAATTGTGTACTTCTAGGAAAAACATAGAAACATCTGTGTGACCTTGGATTAGGCAAATATTTCTTAGATAAAAAACCAAAAGCATGAAGCATAAAATAAAAAAATGATACTTCAAAAAAAATTCTGCCTTTGAAGGTCACTGTGAAGAGAATGAAAAATGAAGCCATGGCCTAAGGGCAACATATTTGAAAATCATGTATCCAATACAGGACTTGTGTCCAGAATATATATAGAACTCTCTAAATTCAATAAGTGAAGAAACAGCCCAATAACAGTGCGCAAAGATTTGAGCAGGCATTTCACCAAAGAAGGTATACAGGTGGTAAATAAGTACATAAAAAAGGTCAACATTATTTATCATTGAGAAGATACAAATTACAACCACAGTGAGACACCACTACACGAGAATGTTGAATGTTAAAGAGACTGGTCATATGAAGTGTTGGCCATCATGTGGAGAAACTGGAACTCTCATACACTGCTGGTGGGAGTGTAAAATGGGCAACCCGCTTTTGGAAAACAGTTTGGAAGTTTCTTTAAAAAAAAAAAAAAAAGAACCTACCATGTGATCTAGCCATTCTATTTCTGGATCTTTACCCAAGGAAAGGAAAGAATATGTCCATAGGAATACTTGTTCATAAATGCTCATAGCAACTTTATTTGTAATAACCAAAAACTCCAAACAACCCACGTGTCTATCAAGTGAATGAATGAACAAATGTGGTTTATCCATACAACTGAATACTCCCCAGAAATAAAAAGGAATGAACTGCTAATGCATGGAACATGAAAATAATTATGCTGCATGAAAGCCAGATAAATAATAGTGCATACTATTTGATGACATTGATATAAACCTTCAGAAAATTCATGCTAATCTGTAGTGTGAGAAAGCGGATCACTGGTTTCCTGTGGTGGGGGGAAGGATAGGACGGGCATGAAGAAACTTTGGGGGATGATAGATACGGTAATTATTTTGATTATAGTGATGGCTTCTTAAGTGTGTGTATATTTTTATTGACCAAGTTGTACACTTTAATTATGTGTAGTTTACCGAAGGCCAACTATACCTCAATACAGCTGTTTAAACAGTTTTTCAAAAGCTGATCAGACCTGTGGAGTGTGTCTCAAGATTAGCACATTCTTCCAAATACCCACATTCGTTTCCATGTTTTTCTTTTTTGACACTGGTAACCTCCATCATTCAGAAACATCCCATCTGTAGCCTCATCTAGGATGAGCAACGTCAGAAGACAGAGTTGACAGTTTTCAAACATTTTTCTAGTGAAAACTCAAAAGATGAAAAAGATGCAGGTTAGCCTGAACACCCAGTCACTTTGGAGTCTTCCTTCTGGAGAATTCTCTGTCCTGGATTTTTACATCCCTTTGGGTACAGAGCCCGGTTTTCATTTGTTGGCATTGCCCTGCTACCCCTTCTTTGAGAAGCAGAGGTCTTGGGGCACTGAGCAGTGGCCAGAAGAGCCACCCAGGGCATGACTGGGATGGTGGGGGACAGGTCTCCTGGAGTGGCCCTGTGGGACCTGAGGACCCTTTGGTCCCCGTGGCTACTTGGGTGAGAGGGATGGTTCAGGGTCACTGTGTGGCCAGAAGAAACTGCTCAGTGTATAAACGCCTGGGAGACCAGAATCTGTGGTCAGTGCAGGTAAGGGAAGAGTAACGTGCTTGACGTGGTCCCTGTGACTGATGTGACAAGGCCATTAGTCCTGTAGGTGACAGGGGAGCAAGGGAGATGGCACCTCTGCAGGCCACATGGGTGGGAGGGGCTGCTTCATCTGACTCTGCAAGTGTTCAGTTCATTCTCAGATTCCCATATCAGGCCTCCAAGTCTGCAGAGTTGGAAAAGGCTGCAACGTTCCTGGTGCCTGCTTTGGGACCCTCTTCCAGGGTGGCCCCTCGAGAGTCATCAGACATGCCCACCGTGTACCAGGCCCATGCCAGACCCTGGTCCTGTCCCCAGGTTGTCCCCTGGTTCCGGAGAGGACAGGCATGTAAACATAGATAGTTCACAGGTCAACAGGTGAGGGGTGTGGTAGAGGTATGAACGGGGGAGGTACCTCGTGGGAGGACAGGGGAAGGGTTGACACATCACTGTCAGGGTTAAGAGCTTGTTCAGTGGGGCTGGATGGCATAGGCTCAGATCCCAGTTTGACTTGGTAGCTCTGTGGCCTTGAACGAGTCATGAAGCCCCTTGGTGCTCCAATTCCCTTGTCTACAAAGTGAGGATGGTGATGCCTACCTCAGAGTTTTTACGAAGGTTACATTAGTTGTCACGTATTACATTCCTAGAACAGTCTCTGGCACATAGAAAAGCCATCTGTATATATTAATTGCCCTCACCCCAAGGAAATCTGAGGGACCTCTTCTAGAAAGCCACTCCTCCCTGTGTCCCCAATGGCCCAGCTTTTAGATCATACTTTCCATTTTCTCCCCGAGGTCTTTTCTGCCTCTTTCTCCCAAGTAGGTGGGATTGCTTCATATTCTGAGCTGTGGAGGTGGTGACGGGGATGATGACAGAGGCACCGTTTGTTGAAGGCATACTCTGTAGCAGGCACTGGCCAGCACAAGGACTCTCTCGCTCACTCTTGGTCCCGTGGCAGCAGCACCCACCATGGTAGATGCTCCAGCTGTTGTGCTCAGGTCCATCTCCATTCATTCTGTGCACCTGTAGTGAGCGTGCGGCCGAGCAGGTTCAGGGGTGGCTGAGTTTCTATTGGTGAAATCAGGATGGGCCTGAGTTCAGAGTGGTCTTAAGGAGATGGTGAGGAGGCAGTAGGAAGTAGACAAAGGCCTGCACAGTATGGCAGGTGGGAATGTTTTTTGCACACTCACCCCTTTACCTACTTGCCCTGATGTCACCTCATTCGTACCCCACTACTCATCCATCCATCCATTCATCCATCCATCCATCCATCCATCCATCCATCCATTCATCCATCCATTCATCCATCCATCCATCCATCCATCCTTCCATCCATCCATCCATCCATTCATCCATTCATCCATCCGTCGCTTGCTGAGACCTTCTCCTCTGCTTGGCATGTGTACAGATCTCTGACGTGGGTGGGCTGAGCTGCCTGCATTTTCTAGAGCTGGAGTAGCTTTGCTGGGATTTCTGAGCTGGGGTTTATGTATCTCTGAGACAGGGCCTTGCTGGAGGTCTAAGTGACCAGCAGCTTTCATTGCTGGCCTCACCGTTCCTTTGCTGGAAGGGACGGACAGAAATGTGACCCTAGCCAAGTCTGCCAGATGTGCAAGGGGAGTAAATAACTGGGCTCAGGGCTGCCCCTGCCTGGAAAGCCCCCCACTTTAAGGAATGAAGCAAAGGCAGTCCCTCTGCTCACAAGACCAGGGGCCAGGATCTGCTCCAGAACCCCTCTCCGGGGACCAGCTTCATGTCTCCTGCCCTGGGCGTCACACCCCAGCCCCCCATGTGCACTGCTGATCACACAAACACCGGTGTCCATACCACATCGAGTGTCTGTCCTGTGTCACCCCCTGTGCTGCGTGAACATGCTGTGATCTTGCTGAATTCTCACACCCATCCTATGAGGTGGGCCTTAGTGTTTAACCCCTTATTCATATAATGAAGCAGGTCAGACTCAAGCTATTAACACTCCCGTCGTCCGTCAGCAACTAAATGAGGAGCCAGGCTTTCCCACAACATCACCCTGACAACTTGCCATGTCCAGACAGACATAATTCCCACACTGCTAAAGTCAGTACAACAGAACTTGCCCAATTCAGACTCATCTAGGAGGTGTTGAATTCAGTTAGAATTGGCAAGAAAAATGGATTTTAATCATATTTCTAAAGAGTTTTTTCTTTAACTCTCAAGAAGTAGTATGGCTGCAGCCTGAAGGGCTATTAATCCTGCCTTGGCAAATGCTTACAGATAATGGCTTGGGCTGGCTCATCAGTTTCTTAGATACAACCGTGCTGCTCTGATGATTTGTTTTCAAGTATCACGAGCAGCCCCTTTTCCTGAGTATTTGAAATGTTCCTTTCGTGGTTGTGTCTGCATTAATTCCTCCCCGTCAGCAGACTGTTTCTTTCCCAAACTGGTTATTGGTGACCCTGGGCCCAGCCCAGGAAGGTGTTTCACAGCACCCTGAAC
Organism: Neophocaena asiaeorientalis asiaeorientalis; assembly: GCF_003031525.2. Taxonomy (NCBI): domain Eukaryota; kingdom Metazoa; phylum Chordata; class Mammalia; order Artiodactyla; family Phocoenidae; genus Neophocaena; species Neophocaena asiaeorientalis. Next base: position 2,477,364 of record NW_020173922.1, on the reverse strand, counting down.
AGGTGCTGGGTGTTGGTGGGGTGTGGTGGACGCTGGGTCTCCGTGGACCACAGCTGGTCCCACTGGCGCTGCTTCTGTGTGGTGCCATCCTGAGTACCTTGCTCAGAAGTGCTTTTTGTGGAAACCTATTTTCTTGTTTGTTTTTTGTCTTGGGCAGCGATCATTGCTTTATTATTTATATATATTGCTTTATTATTCATATATATTTCCCACTCCACGTGGGAAGAGTGAAGTGCCCACCCATGGAAGATGAGCTGCGGAGCAGAGCTTGTGACTGAGCCATTTCAGGGGCCACAGCAGAGTTGGAGGCTGAGGATGGGGCAGGCCTAGGGCGCCCTCAGGGAGGGCCCTGTCCATACCACCCCATTACTGTGTCGTATAAACAAAGGGCTTCTGTCGCACACCCTGGGTGCTGACGGCACTGACAGCTCCCTGAGTCTAATCTCCTCCTCGGTGACTCGCCTCCCCCTCCCTCCTGCCCACCCACCCAGATTTCTCTGTACTCTTGGGAGCTGGTCCTGTGGGGAGCCAGGGAGGGTTCCTGAGGTTACTTGGTTTTCACAGCTCACAGATTTTCTTGATTGCATGTTCTGTAGATCCACATTTTTATCCCTAGAGCTGTCATTTTTCTTGACCTGCTTTTTCAGTCACTCAAGACAGTATGACCGTATTGCTTTGGAATTGCTCGGGCTTTTTTCCTTCATAAAGTTTCCATCAACCAAGGGAGAATCATAAATAATGAGAAGAATGGAGAACCACAGCCGACTCCACCCAGGCTCTTGCCGGTGGGCACGGCCTGGCCCTCAGGACCTGGTGATCAGCCTACCTGCAGCGGCCTCCCCTGCCCTGGGTGGAGTCTGCCCTCCCAGCCCTGGGGTGAAACAGTTTGTTCTCACTTTTACAGATAAAGAAACGGACACAGAAAGATTGTTCCCTACCTGAGATGGCACAGCCTAAAGTCACGGGTGGATCTGAGTGTAGATTTAGCCGAACCCACACAGTTTTGTTTTTGTCAGTACTTGAAGTGTGTGAAGTACTAAATGTAGCTGGTTAATGGCAGTGGATCGCAGGAGCACGGCGCATGGATAGGGCGGCTTTGAATGGCTGGTTAGAACTCCTCTCTGATCGGCCTCTCACGTCAGGCTTCTGATCGTCCTCATCCCCCAGGGCCTCCCCCTTTGGCCACACTCTACCCCCACCCAGTGGCCGGGCCCCAAACCGCAGAGGCATCTTTGACTCCTCATCTTCTGTTTTCCAGTAGCAAGCCTTGTCTCTCTCTCTCTCTC
>NW_020173922.1:2457010-2472010 GCF_003031525.2 Neophocaena asiaeorientalis asiaeorientalis | reverse complement strand
GAACTGGACTGATTCTGCGATTTCGTTAACTTCAGTCGGCAACAGGGCTTGCTGAGTTCCGGTCCCCGTGCTTGGGCTGCCGTGGGGAGGATGGAGATGGGCTGGACATGGTGCCTGCCCTCGAAGAGTTGGCAATCTTCAATCTTAGCTTCTGCTTACTTATGCCATCTGTACTCTGTGAACAGCAGTGAAGTGGAAGTTCAAGGGCTCCCAAGCTGTCTATATCGGTGTGCCAGATGCCTGCCGTGCGCAGAGCGGGAAGGTCTGGATATGACCAGAGGCAGAGCCCAGGGGTGAAATGCTGTCTTCCAGACCAGCATGAGAGAGGCGCTGTGGGGTGGAGAACAGAACAGGGATTCTTCTCTTTCTTTCACTGTGTCATGACTCATGGAGGTGTTTGTTGGCTGATTGCTTCTCTGTGAGAAGTTTGGAAATTACACAGCAATTTTGTTGACAAAGGGATGAACTTCAAATTGCTGTTTTGCCAAAAAATGGTTTTGTTCTTGTGGCAAGCTCAACCCTTGCTTACTGAGATAGAACCTTCAAACTAGCATCTGGAGTGGGAGTTGCACGTTTTGTTCTAGAAAGTATTGCTTCCATTTCTGTTGTTCTGAACGATGGACCATCTCCACGTTGATTCCATTTCTCCACGGATTCCCAGCTAAGTCAGTGAGCAAAAAATGTCCAGTGTCCAGGTGTCAGAGTGTGTTCTTACACCCCGGCTGATTATTTGGGGAGTGGAAGTCTCCAGCCAGCTGGTGGCCTCTGTCTCATTCCTGTCTCACCACTGGGGTGTATCTTCCCCTCCTTTTCCTCCTTTCAGCTCACACCGTGGAGCTCTCCTTTGTAGGTACAAAGCCCTCTAACTCAGGGCTTCAGAAAGCGTGTTTAGAAACATACGTTTTTTAAAGCTTACTCTCAATTTCTGTGCTTATCTCGTTACTAAAAGTTAGTGTACATTTGGATGTTTTTGTCTCAGTATGAGATGATACATCTGATGAACTTTGAGGTTGAGCGGACATGCAAGCTCCGGGGAGAATACTTCCTTTGTAAAGCCTCGTCCACTTCGCATGGCTTCCTGAAGCCAGCCCCTGCTTTTCTGGGTGACTCAAGTCACAAGCAGGTCAGGCTGGGCGAGGTCCCTGAGGAGGCACTGAGAGGCAGCCGCACAGTCCTCCAGGTCCTGTAAGTGAAGATGACCTTGTTGGTGTCCCACTGCCCTGGTCGCTGGTACTGAGGCCCTCAGCTGTCACGTTGTGGCAGGTGTCAGATAAAGAAGAGGGAGGCCACATCTGGGGAATTAACGTGTCGACTTCTGGGGTTAGTGCATTCAGTGTGAGATAGGAGCTGTCAGTACAGTTTTGAGTCTGGAAGCTGAAAGCCACCTCTACTTGCTTTCCCCAGCTAACCAGAGAATTAGAAGATGCTATTGAGCTAGGGTGGCTCTGAAGGTTTTTGGTTTTGTCTTCTTCCACTTTAATTCAGAGGGAGTATCAAAGACTATGATGGGACAGGGGGAGGGATGGGAGGCCAGGGAGGGGTGGCAGTGCCTTGGGCCTGTCAGGAACAGACCCTCTCTTCCCCTCCCTGTGCCTGCATGGCTGTGCTCCCTCCCTGTTTCTGTCCCTCCCCAGTTCTCCAGTGCATCCTCTTGGCCACGTTCCGAGTGCTCTTCCTGGCCTCCTCTCCTGACACATGGACTGTGCTTCTCCTCTCCTTGAGCAAATGCAGTAGCTGCTTCCTGCTCCTACTTTGGACCAGAATCCAATTTGAATTCGAAGCCTCTTTCCTAATCTGTGTCTTTGCTCCTGGTCTCCCATGTGCCTCATTCTTTCCAGATCCTTAGAACTTTGCACCAAGTTGCAAGGTCACCCCGAAGACATCTCCCCACTACTGTTTCCCATCTCTCAAACCCTGCAGTGCTCAAGGTCACTTGCCATGGTCCACCATGTAATAGCGGCCAGTCTGGCGGCCAGTCTGGAAACTCTCTGAGGACAGGGACTGTGACCTTGCCACTTCTTTGTGTATCTCTCAACATGTAGTCTCTACCAAAGCAAAAGTGACTGGCGTGACAGGCTAAGGATAGCCAGAAGAGTGGGGGTGATGGTGGATGAGAAGAGAGGCAGGAGGATTAGCAAACTTCCTCTGAGAAGATGATAGGTTTGACATCCTGACACCATTATTTTTATCTTTCTTTACAAATGCCTTGGAGGAAGCTGATCCGGCGACTCGTATCCCAAAGTAGGAACAAGGCCATTTGGGAGACAGATACTCCTCGTCTTGCAGATCCATGAGAGATTGCTGAGGAAATGAAAAACATGCAACCAGCTCGCACTGATAGAACCAGTGGGGTTATGAAGTTAAACTTTCCTAATGAATATGTAGGAGGCAGGGATGTGGCTTCAGATTCCTAACGCTGCTCAGGACTTCAGTCACATGCCCTGGGAGGTTTGTAGGAGTAGAAGAAGGAGCCCCTCCCTGGAGGGGAATCCACATCACTCTTGAGGTAGGGTGTTCTGTTGGTTCATGAAGGCGCAGTGTATCTGAGTTGGAGGAAAGCCTAGAACCCAACTAGTCCAGCCCCCCCTGGTCCCCACTCCCGCCCTGCAACAATGTTTACAGATGTGGGAACTGAGACCCGAGAAGTCAGATTATTCCGAGTGGAAACCAGAACCTGAGTCACCTGACTCCCAACTGAGAGCTTTCCATGGGAGGGTGGTAGATGCTTCTGGACACCAGTTAGCTTAGAGAAGCACATAGTGTCACCAGCCTCAGCAGAAATCCTGGGTGGGGTGGGGGGGTCCAGTTAAATAGAGCTACCCACGCATTTCCCCTGGTTCACATGTTTTTTTCTCTTTTTCTGCCCATTTCCTGACCTCCTTTGGGAGGCTCTTCCGTGTTCTCCCTCCCGTGTGGCCTGGGGAGCCCTCTCTGGGCCCCCTGAAAGATCTGACGGATGCTGTGCTTCTGTCGCCAGCCTCTACTGCATGTCACGGTCACAGTGCTCCCTGGGTCCCGCGCCCTGACACACATCCTGTACCATTCAGTGGGAGAGACGATACTGGCTCTACTGCTTCACAGAGAAGCAGAATCTCCAGCCCTCCCTGCCGTACCGAGACCTAAGGATGCAGGGGTTTTGAGGGCGAGAGATCTTGAGGAGATAGCTCTTTCAGATGAACTTGAGGACCTGGATGACAATATCAATAATGATGATGATGACGACGATGATGATGGAGATAAAGTAGCTACTGTTTATTGAATGCTGTACCATGCCAAGAACTTGACCTGTATTATCTTACTTAGTACATAACCCAAAAAGGTCAGTGGTACTATCCCTGTCTTCCAGAGGAAGATGTGGAAGCTCAAAGAGCTGAGGTGACTTGTCTGAATTCATGCGTCCAGGACACACCTGACCTACCCTGGGCCTCTTGGGCAGAGCAGAGGTCCGAGGGGTGGAGACCTCTAGCCCTCAGCCCTTTTAGATGCAGCCTGTGGGTGCGGCTGTCACCTTAAGAAAGGAGGTCGCTCAGTGACCCTTCTGCCCTCTGGTCCTGCTGCAGTTAATCAGTTGGGAGGGAAAGAAGAGCAGGCTGTGTACTGCTGTCTTCATCATTCTCTTTAGGAAGCTTTTCCTGGTGTATCCTTATTGTTTTGATTTAATTCATTTCAGCAAATACCTGCAAGGACTTCCCCAGCGGCTGGGGAAATGACAACTTGTTACATAATAAGAGTATCTGATGAGGACTCAGGAAACATTAGTCAAGTCTCGCTTTACTTCATATTCTCCTGGTAACCTCGGACGGGTCACATGATCTCTGAGTCTCAATTTCCTCATCTCTGAGAGAAAGCTAATGATGCCAGAGGCACTGTTAGTGTCCTTGCTCAGTTTCTGCACTTAGGTGGGGGTGGATTGAGGGACGATGAGCCCTTGACATCCTAGAACCTTCGGGGTGGCTTATTTTGTCCCTAACAAGACACCTTGTGGTGGGACAGAGTGTGGCTTGTGGGGAGGGATGGCGGAGCAGAAGGAAGGAGTCGGGGTCAGGGGGATCGTCTCTGGGTCCTTAGTGGGGCTCAGGTGTCATCAGCTGCTGGGAAACAGGTTAACCTAGGGAGCGGGACAGGAAGATGCAGAGGCCTTCTTGGTGACGAAAAGGGAAGAAGTCCAGATGAGGAGTTCCTGTGCTAAACATCCTGTGAGCATTTTTATCTCGTTTGCCTCAAAGTGAGCACCCTTTGAAGCAGGTACATCGTTGCCTGCAGATGGGAGAACCGGACTTAACTGGAGCGTGGCTGAACTGGGATTAGGGCGAGGGCTGTCTGACTGTGGAGCCCTTGCCCCCAGCCCTGAATGGCACTACCCTGTGGAAACAGGAAGGGAGGGGTTTACGTTGGTGAAACGATCGTGAGATGCAATTTTTCACTCATCAGATAGGCAGATATTTTAAGAACCAAGCATGCTTACCTTGGAGGTTTATGGTGAGGTTCAAATGAGCTCGTGGGTGCAAAGCTCTACTTCCAGCAGTTCCTGTTTTCATGTTTCTGCCATTGTCCTCATCATTGGACATTCACCTTCGTCATGGTTGAGCAGCAATGAAGGGGGCCATTTCTTCTGTATGGGTATGCACCCGGCTTTGTCTTTCTTTGCTCCCATGTGAAAGGTAAGGTTCTTCCTCCCCAGTGTAGACAGCAAAGGTGCTCTTAGTGTTCGCTCAGACCCTGACCTCTCTCTCTAGGACCACCTCTCCCTGCCCTGTCTGTCAGCAGCCCCCTCCCTCCTTCTGGGGTGGGAAAGCCGGGAGGGGAAGCAGTTTGACACCCGTTACAGATGGCGAGTGGGATCGTCTTGCTGGAGCTGAGCTTCTGCTTGGGGAAATGTCACTTTCCTGCTCTTGCCTCCCAAATGCCTCAGAGCTGTGGTTTGTCACGGCCCTAAATTTAAATCTTGTTTTTTCCTTTTTAGTAACTTCTGGGTTCTTTCTGACAGCTACCATTAGGTCCGCTTCACAGGTGCTGTCCTTGGTCGCCTGCCCTGTGGATGTGTAGGGGGCGGGGCTGAGGGTCACATGGGGGCAGTTCTGGATGGTCTCGGGGGTGCTACTTAGGGAACCCTCCAATGTGCGACCTCCTTTTGTGGTTTGTCACTTTGGATGCCGAAGGTCCCTTCTGTTAGAATCACATATTTGATTGTCTTCTAGACACAAGGAAATTTGATTTTTCTTAGTACCAGTTTTACTGCTTTGTTCTGATTAGAATGATCAGAAATGCAGAATATTTGTGTGACTGTGGACAGTTATGGGCTTTGTCTAAATCCCCTGCCTTCTGCAGATGGTGGGTCCCTAAATGGGCTCTTTGCTTCCTTAGCGGGATATGAATACGAGGAACCAGTGGATTGGGGGCTGGAGATTGGCCTGGAGAGCTGAAGTGGAGACTGGGTCCGTGGCAGCTGAAAACGAACTTCTGGAGGAGACCGAAGAATCTAATAGAGATTTTCTCTTGCTTGAGGTTTAGGGACCCGCGATACAACTTTCTCCTCTGTGGCCCTACGGAGTCTGGAGCAGAATGTTCGTTTGCACTAGTGCTTCTTACAGAGGACTTACTGTGGGGGAATTGGAGTGGCAAGTCCCCCTCTAACAGTGGCTTCTCCATTGTCCCCCTGCACTGCTCCTGCTCCAGCTGCTTTCAGCCCTCAGGTATTTTCCGTGCCCCTGCCACATCCGGGCACCGAGAGGGATGCTCAGGCCACTGCCCTGCAGGAGCTCACAGCCTGGCGGGGAGAGGAGAGTGGTCATCTGCTGAGGCTCCAGGTTGAACGGGGAGCCGTGTGCTGCCCCCGCTTCACAGTCCCCAGGCCCCTCTGTAGCTTCGGAGCGCACCTGTGTGCTCAGCGCTGTTGTTACAAGTAGAAGGGGGCAAAGCCATCTGGTGGGGATGGAATTTATGGCATTCTTACGGATGACAAAGTGAAGTGATTCAGGCACCCTGGGTGCATTCTCAGCAGTGGAAGGGGGGCAGCGTAACAGCCGCAGCTGCTCGCGTCCACACGGGGTGAGGCGGGGATGGCAGAGGGGGTGAGCCCTGACCGTAGCCCTGGCCGATCCTCTCACAAGGCCGGGGGGCAGGTGCCACTGTCACCCCCACTTCACGGAGGCAGAAACTGAGCCTCGGAGGGTTAAGTGACATGCTCAAGGTCGTGGGCTGAGGAAGTGAGAGCTGGGATTTGAGTCCAAGTTTGTCTGCCTCCAAATTCCTTCCTCTCCACGACACTGCCTCACTCCTGACCGCGGTAGGATTCTTACTGTATCATTGTTCGCCCCTGTCACACTGGAGAGTTGCAAGCCCCACGAGGTTCTGTGGGCAGGCATGGCAGGGGAGATGTGTACCCAAATGTAGCCAGTGTTTCAGTGTGCTCGTGGGCCCACGCTCTGTGTCTGGCATTGGGCTGAGCACTTTATATTTTATATACATTCTTTCATTTCATATTAATTTTTTTCTAGTAGGTGGCTTCCTACTCTAGAATGTAAGCTTTGAGAGGACAGCAGCTGTGCCTTGTGTTTTGTTCCCTGCTGTATCCCTGGCACCTAGAACACTGCCAAGCACACAGTAGGTGCCCAACAAACTTTAGTTGAAAGAATGGAGAAGGGCAGCCCACTGAGGCATGTATGATTATTACCCCCATTTTACGTATTAGGAAAATAAGCCACAAGAGGGTTAATTGATTTTCCCATAGCTCTAGAGCCAGAGAGGATTGGAACCCAGAGTGGTTCATTCTAGAGCTCCTGCTTTAACCAGCCAGCTGTTCTGGGAAGTCAGCAGCGCGGTTCCTGAGGGTTTGAGTGGCTGATAGATGGGCTTCCTGTGAGCCTCGCAAGTAGCATCATCTTAACGCAGCAGAGGGAAGGAGATGATGGATGAGCTTAATTATCTGTGACAATGACATGATGACGGTGCCGCAAGGGGAGTGCCCCTTATTGTTTGGCGGTGCAGAATTCCTCGAAATGGGAGGGAGCCTACTACAACGGGAGCTGTCCCAATTTGTTTCGCGGGGGTCCCCCCTGGAGCTCGGTGTTACAGTGTTTGAAAAATCCCTCGGCTGTATGACACACAAATTATACTAGATGGACAGCAGCTAGCTTCCTGGAGGTCACAGTTGGCCTTCGTTAATGCATTTTGGCCTGATTAACACAGGTTCTGTATTGACATCAAAATATGCAAGTAGAAACTTGGTAGTGGTGGGAGAAGACTAGGGTGAACTTTCTAACTTTGCAGTCAGGGGAAGGAAAGGCTTGTGTGAAGCCTGGAGCTGAGGACTGAGTGTGTGATGAGTTCCCAGATCTTTGAAGCTGCACCGCTTTGCTCAGACCTCTGTAGACTTGAGGCCCAGCCCAGACTCCAGGCGCTTCTTGGCCCCATTCCGCGCCCAAGGACACACAGCCGGGGGTGGGGGGATCTAAGGCTGATTGCCCCTCAAAAGCTGTACCAGCTGCTTCTCCCGCACGCCGTTCCCTCAGCACCTGGATAACTGTCATGCATCCCCATCTAAACTCACCATACCCTGCCATCTTCACGAGGACTTGCAATGGCTTCTTGCTTCCAAGCCCGCCTCCTTATAGCTGGGTCCCTATTCCTGCCCCTCCTGCCTGGATCCGTGTCAGTTGCTCACCCCTTGGATCTACCTACATGACCGTCCCCCCTGCCTGGTTGGGTCCTGGCATCTCATCACAAGACTGTGCGTTTTGTAAGTGCCAGGCATATCTCTGCTCCCTTTGTCCCCAGGGCTGACCTTCTACTTTCAGATCTGCCCCTCTTTGTATAGCCCAAGGAATTAGGCAGGTACCTACATTTCAGTATCAGATGCCTACACCTCACCTACCCTTGTAAGTTTGCCTGTGTCGTCATGGCCATCTCAGGGTCTACAGCCTCAAGAAAAAGTACAAAAGGAGAGGGCATCTAAGTCCCATGACTGATGGGACTTAGACATTTGTGGCCATGGGATGAGCAGTAGGAATCATCAGCTCGTGCTTGCCTCACAGGGCAGGATGGGGGCAAGGGTCACCTCATGGAGGCTCCTGGTCTGACTGGATCCCCTTTTCTCAGGTTTTGGAGAAATGAGATGAGACTTGTTGGGGGAAAACTGTGTAATCAAAAGAAAGGGAAAATGACAGACTTTGTCCAGCCCTCACCAGTTTCAGAGAATGCACTCTTGCAAGGTTGTTTTATTACTTAAATGTATTTCTCACAGAGGTGATACTGAGCAAAGAAAATCCTCTTGGAGTTACACGGAACGAAAAAGTTCAGCACTGCAGGACCTTTCATCTCTAAGCAGTAAAATCAGGCAGTAATTCAGAGTTTAAGTTACTGTTTCATTTTTAAAATATCGCCTTAATCTTTTGCACTTGGTCAAAGTCTGCTTTGGCATTTTTGGTCACCTTTATCTATAGCTTTATTTTGTTGGCTCTTATGAACATATGCAGGTTTTATTCAGAAAGGCATTTGGGGTTTATTTTCTCCAGCAAGCAAAGGGGGAGGGAGGAAGAAATTGGGCTAAAGAGGAGACGTAAAGTGAGGCTGCATGGCTGGTGATGGTAATCTTATGTGAGGCCACTGTAAGGTGTGAATGGCTTTTTTTGACCTTGGCAAGTGTTAGCTTTGGGAAAGGAGTTGGTGGATATGCTTAGCTGGCATCTGTTTTCTCATTCTTCAGAATGTCAGAGGCAGGTTTCCCTGGGCACAGGGCACAGTGGTTAATAATCCGCCTGCCAATGCAGGGGACACGGGTTCGAGCCCTGGTCCGGGAAGCTCCCACGTGCCGCGGAGCAACTAAGCCCGTGAGCCGCAGCTACTGAGCCTGCACTCTAGAGCCCGCGAGCCACAACTACTGAGCACGTGTGCCACAACTACTGAAGCCTACGCTCCTAGAGACCGTGCTCTGCAACGAGAGAAGCCACCGCAATGAGAAGCCCACGCGCAGCAATGAATAGTAGCCCCTGCTCGCCGCAACTAGAAGAAAGTTCACACAGCAACAAAGACCCAACACAGCCAAAATAAATAAATTAAAAAAAAAAATGTCAGGGGCTGCTGGGGATGCGACCTGGATGCTTTATCACTCTAGAAATCTGCTGCTTCTCTTTCTCCGTCTGTATTTCTTCTCCCTCATCTGTGAAGTCTCTGTTTCTAAGTGAGGGGAGGGGTTTTTATGAAGAGGCCCTATGAGAAGTCATTGCTTCAGAAACCTGTCTCTACAGTGTGTTCGTGATGACAAAGAAATAAAGACAACGTGTAGCAGGCGCCCTGGGACTGCCCCTCAGAGATGCTCTGGGGCAGGAGGCCACACGTCCTCCTGCTGCGGGGACCAGAGCATAAAGGTGACTTCACCGTTTTCTGAGCCCCAAATGATTAAGTCCCTACAAAGCCTGCATTCTCAGGAGTTTAGAACAGGAGAAAATTAGTTTGAAGCCACAGAAGAGGTCTTCGCTGGGCTGCTTGGCAGAGGCTGTGGATCTGATACACACTTCTCACTCTGACCTTCCTTCTCATGGGTGACATGGTCCTCCCAGTCTTTTGCTGACTGCGAAGTGCTCTCTCCGCTGTAGCCACTTCAGATGTCTGTGGTTTTCTTCCCTCACTTTTCTGAGAAACTCATTTCTTCTTTGGTACTAAAGGTCTGGCGGGGCTTGTGGGAGGTGGAGGAGGTGCTTGTTATCTGTTGTCATTCATTTCTTCCTTCATTGAACAAATAAGGCTTCCTAGTATGTACTGGGCACACCTTTAGGTGCCTGAGATGCAGTAGGGAAGATAAGGTCGAAGATCCCTGCCCTCCTGGAGCCCAGGGTCCAGTGGGATCATGACAAGAGCCCTGCAGACATACTTTGGAGGGACACCACCTGTTTGCCTTTTCAGATGCAGAACATTGTAACCCTGAAGATGTGCTGCCTTGGTACCGTTCACAAGAGAGTGCCCCCCAGATGTGTGACTGAGAGTGGTTCCTGCAGGCACCACGGGTGGGCTGACGAGATGGACCGTAGTGAGCTCAGCATTGAACTTGGTAAACGCCTAGACATGAGACCATGTAATTAAACTCTTAAGAACACAGTCTTTAGAGTCAGATGGCCTGGGCTTGAATTCTGGCTCTGCAGCTTTGAGCTGGCTTTCCCTGGGCAAACAACATTTCTGAGCCTATATGGCTATTATAATAGTTCTTACCTCGTAGGCGCTGGGGTGAAAATGAAAGAAGGAAGTGTAGGTAAAGCTTGTAGCCTAATGCCTGGGGTTCCGTGACTAACTGCAGTGAACATTATATATATTATTAAGACTTTATAATCCCTTTCTACCAGCGTTGTGGAGGATACAAATATACTTTGTGTTTGTAGCTTTACTCTGAAGGATGCTCAGGTGTATTACAGAAAAGCCTTGCTGTCCAGCAGCTAAATGATAAACGGGGAGAACTCATTAGGGAGACAGAGGCAAGAAGAGGAGCAGGCCGGGGGCCTGGAGGTTGGGTCATGGAGGCTGGAAATGTGCCTGGAGCAGGGTTTCTGCTGGAGCAGGAGAGGCCCGGATGTGTTTGGGGAGCTCTAGTCTGAGCGGGGAGGCTGGGAAGCCAAAGGTGAAGGCGTTCAGGTGAGAGGAACGTCCGAGTGACGCAAGGACTGGGGAGTGGGGTGGAGAACAGATGTTGAAGGAATGGGGCACTGTTGCTGGAGAAGCAACATCAGGACCAGAGGTGACGGGCCTCAGAAAGAAGGGCTTGAGTTTTACCCGGGCCTGTGGGGAAAATGTCAGCATTTGGGGGTCTTCGGTCTGAGTCCCCAGTTAGCAGGGAGAATCACACTGGGTAGTAGAGAGGACTGTCCAAGCTTTGCATCTGGTAGACTCTGAGAGCCCGGATGTCATTCACGGGGCCAAGGAGCATCAAGGCCTGGAGTTGTGCGGTGAGAGATGACATCGTTTGGGCAGCTTGACCGGACACGATGACCCAGAGCCATGCGGAATTGCTCAGCGGGCAGTGAGGTGGGTGGGACCACCATCCATCCCTTCATCTGTCCAAGCAGCTATTTGTCCATCCACTGTTAATTTAGCACCTACTATTTCTTAGATGCTCTGCTGGGCACTGGGGCTAAACAAGTGCATGAAAACCTCCAGTTTATGGAGCTCATGAGAGAAACCGGCAAGAAAGCAGTCATGGCAGTAGAGGGCCGGGCCGGCGTTGGGGTTGAGGCGGGCACAGGGGCTGGGAGCCTTTGGGGGCACCTGCTACAGGCTCTGTGGGGGGCTGTGGACAGAGCAAGGTGTTGAGAAGGAGGGGCCCTTTCCTGCTGGGCTCAAATCTTTATTTCCATCTGAGGATGACAGGGAACAAGGAATGGGTGTGCACGGGTGGGGCATCACAAACATATTTGCATTTGACAGAACTCACTCAGGTGTGGAGAAGCCCTTGGAGGCGGGGAGGGGTGAAGGCAGGGCTGGGAGGACCTGAGGAACGGGAGAGCTGCCCGAGCTGCCCGCGCAGGGGATCCCTGAGCTGTCCTTTGCACTCTCCTGACAGCTGCGGGAGGAGGATTCCTTTTGTTTAGTGATAGGGAGGGGAGGCTTGGACAGGTTACGCACAGTGCTCTGGTTCTCGGTTCTGCCTCTAGTAAGCAGTCAGAGCCCCGAGTGTCAGGTTTCCTTCTGGTTAACCCTGAGAGCTGCAGGCGGGGCAGGGGGCAGGGGGCAGAAGCCTGTGGCCTTCTGTCATCACAGCTGCAGAGGTGAGAGTTTCGGAGAAATCAGGTGCCACCTGGACTCGACTTGCCTGCTGCCTCCTGTGAGTCCTGTGTGGGAGACTCTGCCCCAGAGGTGTCAGGGCCCCTCGAGTGGGAATGGTGGCTGAGAATAGGCAGGGCCTCCAAGGAAGCCGGGACAGAGGGAGAGACAGGCATCCCAAGGGCATTTCTAGCAGTGGAAACATTTTATTTTAAGCAGGTGCCAGCACCTCGGAACGCCCTCTTCCTTTCTCCTGGAGCTGCCTGAGCCCGCCTGAGACGCCTGAACGGGCCCCTGCTCTCGCCCGCCCCTCGCACCTCCCAGAATGTTTCTGCTTCTCCTACGCTTGCAGCATTGCCCCCATCCTCTTCCTTGTATTTCTCCTCAGTGTGCTTCCCGCGTCTCCTTCTGCCGTGCCTTCTCCACTGTCGTCTTTTCTTCCTCTCCCCTTTCATTCTGATTTGTGTCATCTCCTTCCTGACCTGTGTTTCTCCTCATCTGTAAGATGGGAATGGTGGTCCCTGACCTCCTAGGGTTCCTGGGAAGATGACTAGTTCACTATTTCAGCAAGCCCTTTCCACCCACTTTCCAAGTGTCGGGCTCTGTCTGGCCCTGGGGGGTGTGAGTACAAGCAGCATCCATTTCTTACTCTCAAGGAGCTTCCCGCCAGGTGGGAGTCAAGTTCAGAGGCCTAAGTGCTTGCTTGAGGCCCCAGCTGGGCCACTCTGGACTGCCAGCCTCTGAAAGCGCTTTGCTGGGGAGAGGCCCTGTGTGCTCCGACAGTTACTCTGTTAGCCTGGAATAGCTTCAGGCCCTTACTCCTCCAGGGGAGGTAAGTCTGGGTGCTTTCAGCTTCCAGAACGCAGAGGAAAGGTGGCCACGTCATCTTGTCCAGTTCTGTTGGCTAACCAGCTTGACTTCTGTGAGCTCTCTTAGCTAATTACAATAATTCAAAGTGACTTTGAATAACGTCACTATCAGTAGCGCAGCTGACAAGCAAGGGTTCCGTTTGGCATGGTTTAGGGAGATGTGGCCAGCAGTTCATTTCCCCACTAGAGCTCAGCGTCGTGGCAGCCTCCTTCCTGCATCTCCCCAGCTCTGGATCATTCCCCTCCTCTTGACCTCTCCCTCTTCATCCAGCCCTCCTGGGATACCTGGCAAGGCTTGGCCAGACCCCTGGCAGTGGAGGAGCCTGTGAGGCACCACACAGCAGTGGACCAGGGGGAGGTGGAATGATCTGGATTCAAAGTGAAGCTGCCATCAACAGCTTTGTGACCTTGAGGCCATCGTTTGCTTTCTCAAGCTTGCAGTGTTTTCGTCTATAAAACCAACACCAGCTCTCACCCAGTGTTATGTGGGGTGCATCACGTAAATCAGCAGGTCCGTCGTAAGTACTTGCTGTGTGCTGGGGCTGAGACGCAGGGGCACATTTCCTTCAGGACGCAGCCCTATGGACAGGTAGCCGAGGTGCCTGCGGTCAGGGCAGCAAGGAGAACAGCACTGGGCACTCAGGCAGGAGCCCACGGAGGCCTGCCTGGAGGGAGCGTGGAGCCCGGCAAGCAAGAGGGAAGGTCTGAGTCTCTGCTCTCATGCTTAGGTGTTGGGAGTGGCATGCCTCTTCTTTTTTTATTAAACTGGTTTCATTTCTACTTGGAGCCCCTTTCCTACAGGGCTGGGGGGAAACCTGACCTTAGTCGTTTTATGAGTTTTGTCTCCTTCCTGGATCCTGTCAAGGGTCTGAGCTCTTACTCAGAGTCAGACGCTAGGCTGGGGTGGAGGTGCTGCTCTGCCCGTCACCTCTACACAGAGACCCTTGCTTTTCTTCCCTCATTCCTTTATGCAGCTTATTTTCATTGAGCACCTACTATGTGCCAGGTGCTGTTCCAGGAGCTTTGGACATAACAATGAACAAATCAAAGACCCCTGTCCTCATGGAACTCGCATTCTAGCAAGACAAACAGAAAGCAGCAAATGAGTAATTTAAGCAGTGTATTTACAAGATGATAGATCTCATATTTTAAAAAGGCAAAGTAGAACAATGTTAGGGGATCAGAATGCCAGGTTGTCATTTTAAAAGGGTACTGAGAGAAGGCTTCAGTGAGAGGGTGACATTTGAGCAAAGGCCTCAAGAAGATGAGGGGATGCAGGGAGGGGCCCTTAACCGTCCCTGTCTCCAGGGCCCCTATGGGTCTGGGGCTCCCTGCTGCTTCCGGGCCATGCTTGGCCAGGCTGTGTGTGGTCCCATCTCTTTTGGTGCGTACCTGGCGGTCCTTCCTCCCAGGTATCTCCCACGAAGCCGACAGGAAGCAGGGCCTGGGAGCTCCAACTCCTTCCTCATCTGCACTGTCTTCCCCAAATCCCAGATAGAGGAAAAATCCCAAAGAAATTTGACATTTTTAAATAGTATCTAGCCTTAAGAGGATCCCACGCAGAGCAGACATCAGGAGAATGACTCAGAGGGGAGAAGCAGTGGAGGTGAGGCCGTGAAGCCCCAGAGGTGTGATGTCTGGGACCAAAAAGCGTGGACCAGGGGCAGGGAGTAGTGGAGATGAGGCTGAGGGCGTGTGAGGTGGGACTGACACAGGTGACACCTGCGGGGGGCACTCGCCTCACCAGGGTCTGGTGAGGGAGGTGGGATGCAGCCCCTGGAGGGCTCCCCAAGTCAAAGGCTGTAGGAGTTGGCTGCCTTTAAGGAGAGGGTATCTTTTTCTCAGGCCTTTGGGGAGAGGACATCTTTTTCTCAGGCCCCCTCAGGGTATCTTGTCCCTTTGGCGTTTCGGTGCAGGACCTTCCACTGGCTTTGTTATGTGAGTTAAAGGAGCTTTATTCAGCCTTGCCCCTTAAAACAGACCTGGGACATTCTTTACAGGAATCCTCATTTGCTCAAAAGGGTTTGCTAACTCGTTGACAAGATGAGCCAGGTCGGGAGCAGGTGAGGAAAGCTACGTAAGAGAATGACCTCCCACGAGATGCATGACTTCTTCCAGCCTCAGTTTCCCCATCTGCAACATGAAAGAGAGTCTTTGCAAGACCTCAGATGCTGCAATTCATGGTGCCTGTGTCGAGTCTTCTCACTGTACTGGTGCCTGTGTACATCAGTGAAGAGAATGTGTGCTTTAGGAAAACCTCAATCCATCCTTGGTCTCACCAATCCCTGTTGAAGGCCTGCTCTTTGCAATCCCAGGCAGGTCCTGTAGGCGGCGGTGCAGGATCCTCTCTGCCCCGCCCCCCCCCAACCCCCGCCCAGAGCCCGCC
>NW_020173922.1:2437880-2456972 GCF_003031525.2 Neophocaena asiaeorientalis asiaeorientalis | reverse complement strand
TGCCCCCTGGTGAGCAGGCGAAGGAGAAAAACTCAGCGCAGTACTGAGGGAGGGAGCAGTTCAGGGGAGGAGATAGGAGTGGTTTCTGCGAAGAATTCTAGCACCGCCGGGCAAAGCAACGTTTACTTTCCCCTAACGATTGGTTTAATAATTATGAAACATATGGAAGAGTTTAAAGAATGTTGGGATGAATACTGTATACCCATTGCCAAGGTTTGACAGTTATTAACATTTTGCCCCATTTCCTCTTTCTGTACACATGTGCAGTTTTCCCTTGACCATTTAGAAGTAATTTGTAGACTTCGTGACATCTCACCCCTAAGAAAAGTAACAGGCATTTTCCTATACGAGCCCCTTAGTAAGTATTATTACACCTACGAGAGCAATAATTCAGCATCACCTAACATATAATCCGTATGACAATCACAACATTTTCCCAGAATGCCTTTTATAGCTTTGTATAATTATTATTTTTATTCAAGAACCAATCAAGTCTCACTCATTGCTTTTGTTTCAACTGTTGAATTTCTTCTAGAACAAGGACCTACTCACTTCAGGGGTTTTTTGTTTGTTTTATTTTTTGAGCGTTTAGGCCGTCGTCTTATAAAATAGCCTCGATTTTGGATTTGGTTTGTCATGAATAGATCCACGTTAAGGATTTTGGGCACTGGAACTTCAAAGGCACTGTTATTACTTCCTTTTGAGGCACATCAGGAGGGACATGCCAGGTGGACCCACTGCTGGTGGCACTAAATCGGCCCCTTTGTCCCTTTGTTAAGAGGTGACTGCCAAATGTTTATTGAAAAATGTACATTTCCTCTTTTAATTAGGTATTCTATGGGGTGACACTTGGAGACTGTGTGAATGTCCTATTCCCCAGTGACTTTCACCCAATATTTTTAGTAAACATCAAATGATTCCTTCCTGACTCAGTTATTACGTTGTGTGGAGGGGGGGGTAGCAAAATAATAATTTTCTAATTCCAGTATTCCTTCTAAATTTATTTAGCTGGCATTCTTCTGTAAAGAAGAGCTTTTCTTTCACATTTTTAGCAACTTGGTTTTAAAGTTTAAGGTTCTACCTTCTTTGGAACTCTTAATTCAGAAAAGGAAAGTGTGTGTGAGAGAGAGAATGTGAGAAGGAGTGTGTGTGCATGTATGAGAGAGAGAGAGACAGAATGAGATCTAAAGGCTGAGCCCCGACACACACAAGCCTTCTTGAGAAGGCCCACCATCAGCCCAGTTGAGCTGGTCCCTTCCACTCTCCTCCCTGCTCACTCCTCTCCAGCTTCACTGGCTTCCTGGCTATTTCTCAAGTGCAGTCAGCATCCTCCACCTCAGGGCCTTTGCACTTCCCTTTGCCTGGAACCCCCTTCTCCCGATAGTCGATAGTCGTATGGCTCACTTTATTCTGTTCCCTGCCCAGACGTCATCTGGTCAGAAGATTTCCTGGTCACCCATATAATGTACCAGCCCCTCCCCATTACTCTCTGTCTCTTACTGTCCATGGTGTATCCTCCACAGCCCTCATCAGCACCTGCCCCATACACTTCATGAGAACAGGCCCCTTGTCCCATTGGTTTCGAGCCTAGAATGGACCCTGGCTTACCATAGGCCCATAAATATTTGTTGAATGCAAGAAGGAACACACACATGCATGCATGTTTGGTAAAGCTCTGAATGAGACCAGAGCCCCTTCCCTTGTTTCTCCTCACTGCTCCCTCCAGATGACCGCAGAGACCCTCCAGCCCTGGGTAGACAGGACAGCTGTTCCTCAGCCCCAGGATAACGTGTGCCGTCAGCAACCGCTAGCTTGGTGCCCAGTTGTGAAAGCCTGCAGAGTCGGGAAATTAGCTGCCCCCCGCTGCCTCCACCTTCCTTGACATGATTTTTGGGGAATAAAAACAAATCAGAATTCATCAACTGTGAACAAAATTGTCAACTGTGAACTGTCAACAGTCTGGTTTAAAAATAGACGAGAGGTTGATGAAATACAGCGGAGAAAGCAATTTAAATAAAATGTTAAAAATAATACCCAAAGGGGGCGAGGCAACAGGAAAAGTGCGGTGCGGTGGAGAATGTGAGCAGCGGAGACCTGCGTGAGCACTGACCCAGAGAGAGGTTATTAGCTTTGCTTTACAAATCACAGAGGAGAGAGATTTACTGGCCATTCGCGGGAAAACATTCACTCATTCCAACGTGTTGGCGTGTTATGCGAAATGGAAGGGGAGATTGGTTGGAAAATCTGCTGGTCGTTTATTTTTAAGTAGGTCAACATTTTGAATATTTCTGCCAATTTGTGAAATCTCTGGCTCTTCTTCTGTCTCCTCTGCTTCTGTGATGATTGGGGAAGGCATTTCTGTCCCAGGAGGTCAAGGGGTCTAGAAGCTTCAGCGGCTTGTATTTATTTTTATATTTGTGTTTATATGAATATGGGTTCCAGTACTGTATGTAAAGTCCTTAACTTATTTCCCACTTCTTCAACTCTCCTCCTTTCAATAGTTCTGGCTAATTATTTATTTAACTGCTTTATCATAAAATCAATATAAAGCCTTGAGTTTTTCATATTTCCTCTCTTCTGGGCATGAGTCTCAGCCCATACGTTGGCCAAGTTCTTCATGTCCAGCTGCCCCATATCCTGAGGCTGCCGTTTCATGTTATCTTCTTTCTTTTTAGGAGGATTGAGCCATCTTGGCACAAGATCTGTGCTTTATGAACCTAAGACAAGGTGATCCATCCCTTAGAGACTCTCTTTTTAAAAATAGAAGGTGTATTAGTTTGCTAGGGCTGCTGTAACAAAGTACCATGAGTTGGGTGGTTTAAACAGCAGAGGTTTATCATCTCACAGTCCCAGAGGTATAAGTCCGAAATGAAGGTGTGGGCAAGGTTGGTTCCTTCTGGGACTGCCAGGGAGAAGCTGTCTCTTGCTTCTTCCAGCTTCTGGCAGCCTCAGACATTTCTCGTGGATGGTCCTCTTCCCCCCATGACTCTTCACGTCATCTTCCCTCTGTGTGTGTCTGTCTCGGTGTCCAAATTTCCCCTTCTTATAAGCATGCCAGCCATATTGGATTTGAGGCCTCTCTGATGACTTCATTTTAACCTGATTATCTCTGTCAAGACCCTATTTCTAGATAAGCCACACCCTGAGATACTGAGGGTTAGGGCTCCAACATGAGGGATGTAATTCAACCCATGGCACAAGGTGTAAATCTTTCCCTCCCAGAGGGTGAGCAGGTGGGCAGGACAGTAGTGATTCATCTCTTTTTAGACCAGCTTCCAGTGTTGGCCAGGGCTAGAAGGGTTCTCCCCCATGGGCCACGGTGACCTTCTGGTGGTAACTCTACCTTTATTGAGCTGTGACTCTTTCTGCTTGTGATGGACAAGCTCCAGGGAGCACCTCTGCCTTTGGCTCTTTGTGAACTTTGTAGATTGAATGGCTCTCCACTCCAAACCCATATACTTTGTTTGTACCTGTTTGTTCCTCATCTATCCCCCAACCCCAGTTTTTTTCCTAAAATGAGGAGTTATGGGTGTCACTTCCCAAGAATGTCATTTTTCAGTTTGTTTTTAGAGTCCACCTCCAGGCTACAGACTCTTTAAGAGGTAGGCTCACAGGCCACCCTGTTTAACTTGGAGCTCTGCAGACCCTGTTCTGACGCAGGACGACAAGCCCAGGTGGGGCAGGGCAGGGTGGGGTGCCAGCTACCTGGAACCTCAGGACCTGCAGGGCACACGTGGAGGAAGCAGACACATGCTTTCTGAGCAAGTCCTAAATGCCAAGAAATCACCATCCATAATTTTGCCAGTTTTCAACTCCTGTTTTGAGAACACTGTGAGGGTGAAGGTGTGGGAGTTCTGAAGGCTTGTCATTTGGTCCCGAGGTAGGGCGGGAGCTAGTGATGTTCCTGTGGTGTTGGGGGACACTTATTTCTCCCTCCCCATATCTCCCTGGGAGGACCCTTTCACTCCCTTGCTCTCTGCTCCCCGCTGCCCCGTTCCCAGGAAAGCTGCCTATGTCCTGTTGCGCGGGAGCCCGGCATCTCTTAGATCAGGTTCATGGTCACAGCCAGGAGCAGCATCCCTGCGTTGGCCAGGTAACGTGGGCGCCTCTTTTTCTCTTGGCTCCCATTCTCTTGGCGGGTCTGTACTCAAGGGGTAGCATACCTGCCTTATGTTTCCAAACTCTCTGTGTGCACAGACCCGGGCACACTCCTGCCAGGTCCACCCAGGTCTGTGTGTTGTCTCTGCCTGTGATTGGTGGTAAGTGGACCAGGGCTTTCCTAGGCCTCCATTCCCCGCAGGTTGGGAGAGGCAGTTGGAGGTGTGAAGGTCCGAGGCACGCTGTACAGCCCGGTCTAATGGGAAGCCCTGGACTGTGAGGGTTTTGTGTCCCGTACTGTGAGGGTTTTGTGTCCTCTCTGGATAAAGCTGGTGCAGTGACCACCTTTTGGCTTCTATATCTGTTCTTGCCCAGCAATGACCTGGGGAAGAGGGGATGGGGTAAGAGACTGGTAGGTAACTCCACCGGTGTGACTTGGAGAAGAGCTGTAGGAAGGGAACATGTGTGAGATGCCTGGGTTGTAGGCCCTTAGATGCCTCTGCCCAGAGATATTCAGGGTCCGCCACCCTTCCCAGGGGCGTCCCCACACACGTGCTCTCATTCCTCCTAACCAGCTTCCTCGGGAGATGTGGTGATAATTGGTCCTTACCTGGATAGAGGCCTATAAACTGTGTTTTATGTTTGATCGTAAAGTACTTGACACGTAAACATATGTGTTATTCCTATGTTGCCAAAGCTACTAACAAAACAAAAGCCTCAGAATCTAACACCCAACTTATGAAATAAACCATTCCCAATTTTCACCATGCTTCTGTGGGCCCCTGTATGACGCCATCCCCTGCCTCCTCTCTGGAGGTGACCTCTATCTTGATGGTGTCTGTCAACGCCCCACCCCTGCCCCCGGCTTCTTTAAAGTAGCTTTTACCACATATGTGTTTATCTCTAAATAGCACATTTTGAGCTTTATAAAAAAATGAAATTATAGCCTTTTGAGCTTCATGTAAATGCCACATATTGTTCTGGAAGATAAAAGGCAGATCTGTGTCCTTGAAACATGCATTTTCACCACTGCAGCTAAATATTGTTTTCTCTGGTGGCCCCTTCCTGGAGTCGGGAAGAGGCCTGGCTGCCGCCACAGACTGAGACAGCGACTGTGCAGGAGAGGGGTGCCGGGACCAGCCACGGAAGCTGTGTTACTAGAATCACAGCGCACAGGAGTCCCTAGGCCAGGCGAGGCCACCCGAGAGGCGGTTGTTCTGGGTACGTGGGAAGCAGATGGGCTGGATTCCGACTCCAGTGGTAGACTCGGGTGAGCAGGGAGGCTGAAAGGCAGAGCGTTAAATGTGGAGCTCAGAGACAGGACCAGGGAGCGCTGTGAGTCAAGGATGGTCCACGACGAGCATCTCACATGTTGAGCTCTGGCACCTACGCTCCTTGCGCAGGCAGACTGGTGGATCCTGGTGGCCTGAACAGAGGTTCAGAGCTGCAGAGTGAACAGGGACCCCATCCTCCTGCCTTTATCATTCAGCAGCTATTGACTGCACACCGACTGTGTGCCAGGGCTATATGTGTATCATATCATGCCCGGGATAAGACCGCGACTAAGACTTTTCCCTGCCGTTAAGTACTTTAGGGTCTAGTAGGAAGTCACCTTTTGCTAAAAAGTATGCTGTGGTAGCAAGGGATCCCCAAACATCAGTGGCTTGTGACAGCAAGCATTAGTTCCTTGTTCATGTTGCATGCCGGCTGTGGGTTCGCTTCAGCTCTGTTCCGTGTCCTCTGCCATCTGGGTCCCAGGCAGAAGGAGCGGCCCTTATGGGACACGTGCCGTTTCCATAACAGAGGGAAAAAGCAAGAGGGGAAAACCAAGCAGTGGGTTTTCAAGTGTGACACAAACCTGGCTTGGATCATTCCTACTCACCATCTGCTGGCCAGAGCGAGTCATGTGGTCAAGACTGCTGTCACCACAGAGGGGACATCAGATCTCACGACACACGGCCCTGAGCAAAGTGTAGACTCCTCTTCCGGGGAGGCCAGAGAACGTTTGGGGAGAGGATTACTGTCTATCACAGACACAAGCAGGCAATTGCAGTCACAGTATGGTAAGGCTTTAGAGCAAGTCTCTGTACTAATTTTGACTTCATTCAATAAGTTGACACGTAAAAAACAAGTGTATTTCCCCCTCTAAGTTAGCTTTAGGGATTCTGTTGAGAAAATAGTATGAGAATCACTAGCCTGAACCTGCGGATTGTTCCAGAGAGCTAAGCCCAGGGGAGGAGGGGGGGGCGGGGCGGGGCCAGTAGCAGTTGTCTCCCCTCTAGCCCTGGGCACGTGCACACAGGCTGTGCTAGTTGAAAAGAAGCTTCTTACACTGGGGACCCACCTGCCGCCTTCCAGCGTTCTCCTTGGTGCATCTTCTGTCCATTTGGACCATCTGCAGGTATGGCCCATACCTGGGGTCTCTTTTGTGCTGCATCCCTACATACACATATATCCCTCCTCTCCTCACCGTCACATCCACGTGGTCACACATTTTTTGTTTCCTCCCTACGTCCGTCAATCGACGTTTGCGGTCTGGGCCGTGGCTTCCTTTCATACGGCCCCCAGCACGCCTGCCTCCACACTGGGCCACGCCAGACACCCAGCAGCGTGCACAAAAGGGAGTTTTGCATCGAGAGGAAGCCAGCTCCCCGTTGGCTCATCTGCCATGCTCTCTCTGCAAGGGTCACAGGCGACTGTGTGGCCGACGGTAGGAATTACACGAGTGACTCCAGCACGTGTAGGTTGAAAGCCCACTCTCCCTATGCTCGGGGTGTAATCAGTGTGGGGACTGAATACCCCGTCGTCTCACAAGGAGCCGGGATTCATCTGCACTCATGTGTTGCTTTGCAAATGCTGGCGGCCTTTTCAAAGGTATGCATTTGTGCTTTCTGAGGGCAAGGACCATATCTCCCCTTTTCTTCCCTTTGAAAGATTCCGCGTGGCACCTGATAATAGCTGCATGCACCGTGGGTGCTCCGTCCCTTCTGCCCGTCTCCCCTTCCTTTGAACCTTCAGCAGATACCAGCGTGGTTCTGGGCCCGTGGGCCTTTGCAGAAGCCTGATTGATTACACACAGGCCTTGATCTAGAGAATTTTGCAGGTCAAAAAGGGAGGGAACTCTCAGACAACTCCGACCCAGGCCAGTAGCCCAGCCGCATAATTAGCCACACGTGGAGTCCAGTGCAGGCCATCTGTTCTCTCAGTCCCTCCACAAGACAGACACAGTGATGGGGACGGTTAAGTGCTTGGCCCTGGAGTCGGTCAGAGGGGGTTTGGAATCCTGGATTGTGCATGTCCTGAGCTTTCACAAGTTATTTAGCCTCTGAGTCTCCATTTCTTATTCCATAATGTAGTAATAATAAAATGCTGTTAATCGTTGTGGTCTTTTGCATCTGTAAAGAACCTCCTTCTCTCCTGCTTGGGTTCCGAATCAGTTGAGACTTAAGGGTAAAGAACTGGAGACAGCGGCCAAAATATGAAGGGGTTGACAGGACGTTGTATGGCTTTGGGGCTTCTAATTTTGAATCCTAGGATTCAGTGGACGTTTCCACCCAGTCCCAGGCTACTTAGACAACCACAGGCATCCTCTGAGGGGAAAGACTGTGTCAAGCTTGGGTTTTGGATGGTTGAGGCCAAAGCATTCACTCCTCGCTTGCTCCCGGGGAAAGGGCTGGGCCTCACACACCATCCAACCTTACTAAGTAGATTGTTACCCTTCCTCCCCAGGAAGAGGGTGAGCGGGTGAGCAGCTGAGCGTGACCAGGAGGGCTACACTGGCAGAGCCTCCCTAGTGGGGGTAAGGGGGCGAGTTGGAGCAGCCTTCAGCCTTTTGTCTTTGTGGACCCTCTGGGACTCCACAGATGTTAAGTTTCATCCTGATACTTGCATAAACAATTACGGTTGAGTTTACCACTTACTAAACTAAACCTCCCTGTGCAGTGTTTTTAGATGTTATCCTGTGCATTTGGGGAAACACAGAAGGCCATTTCTTAGTTAGCATCCTGTCATTCAGACCTTTAACAGAAATGAACTCCTCTTCTCTCTGTCTTTGCTTCTGTGAGCCTAACTGTGGTTAGAAGGGCACTGGCAGTCTCCTAAGGAAGCTGGGGAGGGGCCTACATGACAGTATTCTTAAGGCTTGTTCTGTCTGTCTTTTGCAGTGCAAGTTGGAGTTCCATGCTTGTTCTACTGGCAAAAGTCTCACCACCCTCTGCGACGGGCCCTGTCCATGTCTCCCGGAGCCCAAGCCACCAAAACACAAGGCAGAGAAGAATGGTGAGTGGGCATCGCAGGACACCCCCTGAACGGGGGGCTGTGTGGTCAGGGCGGCCTGACATGGCCAAGGCCCTCCCTCCCCAGACGCCAGGAACCTGGCCCTAAGCCCTTAACAGAGGCATTCTAGCTCGGCCTGGGGAGACCGTTATGCTCGGCAAGTACCCTAGTCATTTAGGGACGCCAAACTGAACCGCCTTCAGCTGCCATTAAATAGAAAAAGAAGAGCTGAGAGTCTTTGAAAATAATTCTGTTAGACCAAGATATGCACTAGGTTCTTCCAGAGGTAAAATTGGCTATGGTGTAGGAAGGGCAGGGTTTCAGCGTTAAGACCAGGCCTGCCCTGGGGTGCGCCTTGGACATCCTTGAACTCTAATCTCTAAATCCTTTGAAAGGCCAGATTTCAAAACATAGAGTGCAGAGATGTCACGATGATGGACAGTATCCCTGTGCAAAAGCGGTTCTCTACTAATATGTTCTGCCTCTGCCTGGCATGCGACACAGAGCCAGGGGGTGGATGGAAGAAGAAGAACTCCCCAGGCCCTGCGGTTTCTCTTCCATGGCCGACAGGGGCGGCAAAGGTCGGGCTTATCAGGATGTTTTCATGATGGGGAAAGTAATGTTGGCCCACTGGTCTCAGCCCCCTACAAGCCTTCCGTAATGAGACCCAAGATAGAAGTTTGCGTTGGCCTTCTGTGGAGCTGGGCTTTCTCAGCTGTAGGGGGCTGTCCCATGGAAAACGTTGGACATCTGTGTGTGAGTGTGTGCGTGCGTGCACACGCTTGTCTTCTAAAGCCTGCAGGTATTTGCGATGGAGGAGAATGAATAGGGTGTAAGTGTTTATCCACTTACCTCTTCCTAAGCTGTTTTGTCTTTACCAAGGCACACAGATGGAGATGTTCAAGTGTAAATTTGTTCACGGTGATTGCTGGAATGTTGTGTTAGAAGGCTCTTTGGGAGGTTTAATCCAGGATGTGGAAGGACATTGTAAACTGTAAAGCACTGGGGTCACAAATAATCTCCATAGATTACTCTTGGTTACCAAAAAGCTGATCTCATTGCATTTTGGACTGATCATCTATATAACTCTAGTAAGAGACGTTAACTAGGGACTTCCCTGGTGGCACAGTGATTAAGAATCCGCCTGCCAATGCAGGGGACACGGGGTTGAGCCCTGGTCCGGGAAGATCCCACATGCTGCAGTGCAGCTAAGCCCGTGCGCCACAACTACTGAGCCTGCACTGTAGAGCCCACGAGCCACAACCACTGAAGCCTGTGTGCCTAGAGCCCGTGCTCTGCAACAAGAGAAGCCACTGCAATGAGAAGCCCGTGCACCGCAACGAAGAATAGCCCCCACTCGCCACAACTAGAGAAAGCCTGTGCACAGCAACAAAGACCCAACACAGCCAAAAAAATAAAAATTAATTAATTAATTTTTTTAAAAAAAGAAATGTTAACTAATCTACACAAGCCTCCTTGTACTTTGGTCAGAAAACCTAAAGCCGTGCCGTGGTAAGCAACTACAAAGCCCACAAAATTAACTTCCGTCTGGAGATTTCTTTTTTTTGCGGTACGCAGGCCTCTCACTGTTGCGGCCTCTCCCGTTGCGGAGCACAGGCTCCGGATGCGCAGGCTCAGCGGCCGTGGCTCACGGGCCCAGCCGCTCTGCGGCATGTGGGATCTTCCCGGACAGGGGCACGAACCCGTGTCCCCTGAATCGGCAGGCGGACTCTCAAACACTGCACCACCAGGGAAGCCCTGGAGATTTCTTAAGAATCTTCTTAGGAAGTCTCAATAGCCTCTCTTATTCCAAGTATATTCTTTACTGCTTTCATTTAGTCTTCTATTCTGAGACAAGGAAACCAATCCAAGAAAGCCATTTCTACCATTTTGCCTGTAGTTTTCTGGGAGGGCTTCATGGTTCTTTAAACAAAGTACAACCCTTGTTTCTTCATGGTGGGTTTGTCACATCTGATTAAATGAGATTCACTCTCAAATATGACTCTCCAGGTATGGCCTCGGCTGGCTGTACCATCTATTTGTTCAGTTACTTACTGGTGAAAACGAGAACAAATTCTTATCGAGCCTGTGCGAGAGTAACCACATTGGCATTGAAAGTAAAAAGACTCAGAAAAAAAGTGTCGTTCCAGAATTCTGAGAGGTTAGTGAGAACAAGATTACCACTTGAAAGGGTTTCATTTCCAAATGTTTGTAAAAGCACAGACCACTAAGTTAGTAGTGAGAGATAGGTCAGGAAGAAAGCAAAAGGACTTCATTATATGCCTATCAGAAATGAGAACAATAAAAAAGAATACCAGCAATATTCTCAAACCAGTGATCAAAATTAGGTTTCCGTCATTAGTTCCTGCAGTCCTGTCTAATTATGTTTTGTTCCACTGGCTCTTGGGTCAACTGTCTGCTTTTATGAAGTCATCAGAGTCCTGGAACTCTATACTCTGTCTCTGGTATCATCTGGCAATTATCTAAGAAATATCACCTTGGAAGCCTGTAACAAGGCATCTGTTATTTGAAGTATCCATCCAACTTGGTACACTTCTTTCCATGAGGCTCTGAGATTGTCCTTTTTCGTTAAAGACCCAATTTCTGCTGTGACGTAAAGCAAATATTTTACATGAGCATGAGGGGAAGCAGGAACTACCTGTTGGTGATAAGACTGAATGTAGTTAATTTATTACATATCCAACAACATCCTAATGAAGGAGAGTATAATCCTCTCTCAGGATAGGATGCTTCACTATTTAATACAGATTTGATCAGTGTTTCCCTGGAGGATAAGGTCATATTACGGGCAGTGAGGGCACTGATAGATCCCCAGGGTCATTATGTGAAATGAAACTTTTAAATGAGGAACATTTTACCTGGACAGAATCAGTCAAGGGAAGGCTGACTTTTTCCTTTAATTTGACGATTCTTTCCACGCAGCTCTCGCGATAGTTTGCGCCAGGCGGTGAGCGCTGCACTGAGGTTGTGGCAGTTGGGGTGAGGAGGGGATGGATGCACGAGAGGGGTTGGAGGTGAAATGAAGGGCAGCTTTCATCTGGCCACTTGGCTGTTGGGTGAAAGGCGAAGGAGGAGTGCCCACCAGTCCACACCCCCTTACCTGGCAGCCGCCCCTCTCTGAAGCTGCGGTGGGAGTGGCGTCTACGGGCAGACGCCATCCATGAGACACACCGTGGCTCTGAACGGTATCCAGAGCAGGCTTGTGTCTGTGCCTATTACAGAAATGACATTTGACAGTCTCACAAATGCAGGTGTGTCAAAAATGTGACATTACTGTTGTTGATGATGACATTTTACCTTCAACCTTACCTCTATTTTGAACCGTGGTTCCTTCTGGTTAATACAAACATTAGTGAAGTCATTTCCAGGTCAATTCTGTCAATTCGGGATTATATCTAAATTCTAGGAAGTAGGGGTGGGATGAGGGCTTATGAGATACCATATTGGTGTCAGGTGGCTCCTGGTGTGTCTCTTTCTTTGGAATCTACCTCTATGGGGCTTTGCAGTTTTTAATTAGTTGTCCAGCAATGTTTCATCCTGAGTGCAGCCAAGGAGAGATGTTTAAGATCCTGCCCGTGACCTCTGCTCACTCATACCGAGTCCTCTTTCTTTTTTTTTTTTAAATCTTTTTTTTTTAATTTATTTATTTTTGGCTGCATTGGGTCTTTGTTGCTGCATGCGGACTTTCTCTAGCTGCGGCTCTAGGCGCACGGGCTTCAGTAGTTGTGGCACATGGGCTCAGTAGTTGTGGCTCTTGGGCTCTAGAGCACAGGCTCAGTAGTTGTGGCGCATAGGCTTAGTTGCTCCGTGGCATGTGGGATCCTCCCAGACCAGGGCTCGAACCCGTGTCCCCCGCATTGGCAGGCAGATTCCCAACCACTGTGCTACCAGGGAAGTCCCCCGAGTCCTCTTTCTTCTAAGCCTACTCTTCTGAGTTTACTCATCCTCTCACTGCCCCTCCTTGGCCCCCTTCAGGGCCACACATAACTTCTGTGACCTTCTGGTGTCAAGAAAGACTGCGGTGAGTTTGCTCTCTCAAGCCGTCTCTCCTTGGATCTGCCCAGCAGCCATTTCTCTTGCACGCAGAGGACATCTTTGTGAGACTTACCTCAAAATGGGCTTCATATTGGTAGAAAGACACAGGTCCTCTTTGCTGCGGGACCTCCAGCTGTCTGGAGTTTCAGGAGTGCCTCTTCCTGCCCAGGCCCCAGAGCTGAGTTTGGAGACCCAAAAGCTGTGGTGAGCAGAACGTTTCCTAGGGACTCACCGGCCTCTGCCTGTTCGCCTTCCTTTTGTAGCCCCAACTGTGATCAGTACTGGATGTGAGTGTCCAAGGTGTGTGAGGCCAGGGTCTAACTAGCTCTCTTTCTGATCTCACTCTGCTTCTTCCAGCCTTTGGCTGTTTGAGTTACAGCAAACCCGGTTCTTGGAAATCAAAAGTCTCTTGTCTCAGCTTTGGTTTTGAGATCATTTTTAGGAAGTCAGAGACAAATGGTTGATTTTTTGTGTGTGTTCTCTTTGTTTTTCTCTGGCATCTCTCCTTTGTTGTGGCCCCTGGGGAGATGGTGGAGGGTGGAGTCATCCTTTCATACCTCTGAGTATTTCCTCTCAGTTACTCGTGACCTTGGACAAGTTACTGAATTGCTTTCTCTCTCATCTCTGTGATACCAGACCATCCTCAAGAGTATAGCCTAATGATTGTCCAAAGGAAGGGGAAAATTAAAAAGAAGGAGATTGAGTCTGGGGGAGAATGGATACATGTGTATGTATGGCTGAGTCACTTTGCTTTGCACCTGAAACTATTACACTGTTAACTGGCTATACTCCAATATAAAATAAAAAGTTAAAAAAAAAAAAAAAGAGGGAGACTGAGGTCTACACATTAAGCCTGGGTTTCAGTACCTTTTCTAAGAGTCTCCTAGGAAAGGTCCCCCCAGTTTCTCTTGGTATTTTCCAGTACCCAAGAGCCAGCCCAGTTAAGAAGTCACCTCTCACATCTAATGTTAACCCTTTGGTTCTGGGTTTTGCTGCTGCTTTTTCTTCAGTCCTCAGGAAAGAATATGAGGAATGTCTGAAGCACTTGTTTCTTGATTTCTTTACAGTGGTTGAAATTTTAGGGATAAGATAGAGGACTGTTAGGGTCTTGAAGATACATTTTTAAACTAGCCCGCCCCACACCTGCTGCTCTCCCCACCCTGACTCCCCTCCCCTCCGCTCGTGCACAGAGACAGACCTCTCCCCTTGGCCTGGGTTCAGCAGCCTTGTTCCCTCTGAAGGCGGGACTCGGAGCTCCCTCACGGCTGAGGTGAAAACTCTGTAGTTGTAGGGTATCAGGGCAGGAAAGATCTCCCCTGTCTTCCTCCATACCATGCACGAGGGGACCCTTGTGTTCCTCGAAGGCGCCTCGGGTTTCCCCACGGGGACCAGGGGAAGGCCGAGTGGGTCGGGCCTCCGACCTCCCCTAGAGGGGCTCCATCTTTATGCTTTACCACCTCCGATCACATCTGTAGGAAAGGAGTTTGGCACCAGGGAGCCATTGTTCAGTTCCCATTTACCCCAAGAGAAAACTGGAGGTCTATGGAGAGAAGGCATCTCTCCTCAGGTCAGACAGTGGGCAGGTGTGGGGCAGGGCCAGAGCCTGGGCCTCTCGACGCCTGGGCTAGTGCCCTTGTGCCCCGTGTGTACTCCCTTAGGTCACAGCCAGCCAGGTCCTCTGCCTAAAGGTGGTCGAGGGTCTGTAGCTGAGTTGGGTGGGAGTTAGATTTATTTCTCCAGGGTCTGACGTCGCTTGCCTGGATCCTGAAGTGTGAACCATCAGGCAGAGAGTGTCTCTGTGTTCCCACAAGCAGCAGTGTTTGGAAGGCATCCTGCAGAGTCTCTCCCACCCCCTCCTCCTCCGCCTTTGGAGGAGAGAGTAGAGCGAACAGCACTGTCTGTAAGGCCAGCTCCTTCTTTGCTTCTGTTGTCACAGGTTAGCTTTTGGAGGAGGAATGGGGGCCCAGCCAGTCGGCCTCAGGTGTTCTGGAGACAGCCAGCCGGCTGGCTGGTCAGCGTTCATGAAGCTGTAACTTCCTGGCCTGACTGTGCTGGGAGGTGGGGAAGGAAGTTCCACAGATCCTTCCCGCAGGGCATGCTAAAGAGGAAATAACGACTTCCCTCCAGCTGAGCTCTTGGGAACAGTAGAAAAATAGTCTACAATGATTTTCTTTTCTCCAATGGTGATTTCAACCTGAGGGCTAGATTCTGGGGGGAAGAGTCCTGGGCTGACAGACGGTTGTCTAATTCCATTACTTATCACAAGTCGAGCTGGGGAAATGTGTTTAAACGGGAACAGGAGGTGGTGCCAAAGAGACGGGATGAAAAGTTCTTCCTCGCTGTGATGTCTCAATGGAAAAATCCTAAAAGGGTCCTGCTGCAGAGGCTCCCAGCAAAATGAAGATTTATCTTTGCAACCACAGAAAGAACATTTTTCTTTAATGCCTGTTGTGTAACAGGGTGAAGGCCTGGGGCTTGCAAGCTTGCAATTTAAAAGCGGTTTATATTAACCTTTTCCATACCCATTCAACTTCGCTGATTATTCAGTACTCCATTGTGGTCAAAAATTCAACATATAAAGGAACATTTCAGTTTTAGGGCCTTGTTAATAGACATGTCACGAGCTTTAAAGAAAAAACAATTGGGGGTTAAATTAGCAACTGCATCCAAGAAGAAAAATGTATTTGTCAGGACTCTGGACGTAAATGCCGACTTTGGCTTTGAACTCAGATTCTTCTTCTGTGAGTTCAGCCCTGGGAAAGCAGACCACAGGTTCTCCTGGTCATTCTGAAGCTTCCTTGGTAGCAACTGATTGGAGAAAGCTAAAGGTGAAAAGGGAGAGAAGGGTAAACTGAGGGAGAGGGTGGCCAGGGTCATAGCTGGAGTCCAGAGAAGGAGATAGAGGTTGGTGTTAGAAATTAATGGCTTTGATAATTCACTCAGATAGCACTCTTCTCCTGCCCTTATTTTTTATTTATAAATTAATACCATTCTTATATAAAATCCAAGTATTATGGAAAAAGGGTCTCATATTCCCAGTTCTATTAGCTTTCTGTTGCATATGCTTCCAATTATTTTTTGTAAACATATACTAATATACTTTTAAAGCTGTACCCGTCCAAAATCAGGATCACATTCTACGATATTTTGCACCCTGCCTTTCTTGTGTGTCGTACGTACGTTTTCATGGAGGGTCACATCTATCTGTCTGTCTGTCTCTCTGCTCCTGCCCAAGCCCCCTGCCCCCACCTTGCTCTCTTTCTAGCCAACCTGCCAGCTCTGCTCCCTTGTACTCCAGACTTAAATATGTAATGACTGCTCCACATTTCTGTCTGGACGCCCATAGGCATGTCAAACTTAGCACGTCCAAAATGAAACTCCGGATCTCCCCCCAAATCTGTTCCTTCTTCCTGTAGTATTTGCCATCTTAATTAATGGCAGCTTCATATTTCAATCTGCTGAAGTAAAAGCAAACAAAAATAACCCTTCTTCCTCTCATGTGCCACATTATAATCATCATTTGAGTCTACTTTCAAACAGATTTCCAAATACGAGCACTTCTTACCACCTCCACGGTTACCACCCTGGTGGTCCAAGACATCCTCATCTTTTATTTCAATAGCTTCCTAATTAATTTCCTGGCCCCTACATTCTCTTTTGAACATAGGAGTTAAACATTCTGTAAACTGTATGTCAGATTGTATAATTCCCTATTCAGGACACTCCACTGACTTCCCATCTTGTTAAGAGGAAAAGAGAAAATCCTTTCAGTGACCTGCAAGGCCAAGCATGATCGAGGCCCCGATCAGGTCCCAGTGGGTTTCTCAGATGTGCCATCATATCCTGCCTCAGCCTGGACTGTCTTTCCAGACATCTACATGACTCCTTCCATCAGCCACCCTTCAATCTCTGCACAAACGTGGCCTTCTCAGGAAACCCTCCCCGACACTTCCCATCTCTCTTTCCTCCTTTATTTGTCTCCATACCATTTATCACCTTCCAATATATTAGATAATTTGTTTACCTGTTCTGTTTATTGTCTGACTTGCCCAACTAGAATGGGAGTTATATGAGGGCTTTCTGTCTGGATTTCCAACAGTTATTGGTCAAATGTTGAATGATTCTACCTCATTATTTTTAAAGCATTGTCCATTATATAGATTTACCATAGATTATAATGTTTAAAATGGCAAAAAAAAAAAAAAAAAGATTTACTGTGACAAGAGATCATCTGTAGAAGGTGCTTAATAAATACGTGTATTAAGCCCTTGGTGTATATGTTTAATTCTTCTAACAACCAAAAAATGTCCTCTGTAGTGCTGGTGAGAAAACTTGAGATTTGGAGCTTTTCGGCACCTTGCCTAAGGCCACCCAGCTAATAAATGAAAGAGCAGGGATTTGAAGTCTTTCCTAGAACGTGTGCTCTTATGCTCACGTTATACTGTGTTTTTAACCTAAATTGAATATCCATTGAAAGGGAAGACTTCCTTTGGAAAAAGAAACACACACACACACACACACACACACACACACACACATTCACACATTTGAAACTAAATTTCCCTGTGCTTTCAGTGCTCAGAGAATGCGCTCCATCACTGATATCATAGCCCTCTCTGATGGGATTTTTCCAAGGTGTCCTCACTCATTTTCTCCTCTTTCTTTCTGTGACGCGCCTTGCTCTCTGAAGTTTATCAGAACCCTGGCATGAGCGTGAGCTCACCACTGCGTAGTACGCTTTCCTGATAGCCACGGGTTTCCGACCTAGCTTCTTAAAGATAAAAATTCATTTGTAATCTGTCCTGAAGTCGACTCTTCTTTCATTGCGCTTCTATCTATTGCTGTGAGAGGAAAAGACAGCATCACAATACAAAATAAATTGAAATCATAATCGAAAGAGAGCAAGTGACTGCCCCGTCACCAAGCCAGCTGCTTAGTAAAATCTTGGTAGGTCTCGTCCTTCCTAGGGCCAAGGGTTGTAGTGGGCACCTGGGCCTTGACAGAGGAGGGGGCAACACCTTCCTAGCAGGTGCAGTGAGAAGTAAATGAGCTCAATTTCAGCTGTAGATGTAGAGTTCCAAAAATACAGCTGTGTCATCGTCATCATCATCATCACCATCTTGATCATGGTCCTCTGTTTAAAAACTCGAATGGCACTTAGACATAAAGGATGCAGGATGTCACTTCGACTATTGAACTTGAGGAATGTATAATGACACCAGATAAGGCTCAGAATAAGCAGTTGTTTGAATATATGGTAATAGATATTCAGATCGCTCGGGAGCATAGCCACAGCGAAAACAGCGAGCCAGCTCTCTTCAGCCTGTGGAGACCAAAAGAGAAGAGAGATCTGAGAGACGCTTCCAAATCATGGTGGTGTCATGATGGCGAGATCTCGTGTTCCACTTCTAGTCCCGGGGCCCCTCTGTCCTGCTTGAAAAGAAGGAGCTTTGCAGGGAGACACAGTAGATCTCCTTATACAGCGGAGGTTCTGCTTGTGTTTCTCATTATTTCAAGACCTAGAGTGAGCTAACAGAAGAAATAGTTTCAGCACAATTTAGGGGCAGTTCCGAGAGGTGGAGGAGGCACCATGACGTTGGGGCCGAGGCGATGATGAGCATGGTCATGGGTCCATAGAATGTAAAGATTGCTGCTTTCAGATTTCCCGGTGATGCAATAGCAAGTCGTTTGGGGGGCAAGTCCTTCATATTTGACTAAACTTCACCATGTAGAAGGCTCTGTGTAAGGAACCAGTGCAGCTGTCCTGTTACATGTCCGCCTGGGAATATCAAGAAGGCATTTGCATGGGCCTTTTTCCTCCCATCTCATCCTATGAAGTATCCATTTATTTTGGCATCCTTGGCCTGGTTATGCTTTGTCCAAGCTTGAATCTTCTAAATGGCCCTTTCCATTATGTCATGTGTTGGAGGTGGGGTGTGGCTAACACCCCAGTGAGTCCTCTGTGTTGTACCCTAGCAAGGGATGTTGAGTGTAGCTCCAGCTTCTAAAATCACCTAGGCAAGGGGCACTCATGCTATGAAACCAGATTTAGAAGATGAATGTCAAAGAGCAGAAAATTAGTGCTGACAGGGGGTTTGATCAGAATTGTGATCACGTACCAATGCACAAGGCCAAGTAATACTCCAAAAAAAATCGGAGCGGCTGGGCCCGTGAGCCATGGCCACTGAGCCTGCGTGTCCAGAGCCTGTGCTCCACAACGGGAGAGCCCACAGCAGTGAGAGGCCCGCGTGCCGCAAAAAACAAAAAATTAAAATGTAAAGCTTAAGGCAATACTTTGACAGCTGTTTTGTTTTGGTTTGTTTTTTTCCTAAAACTGAGGGCAGTGATTGAGTCTGGAGGTAGTGGTGAGCAATGTGTCTTCATCCACCCAGCATCCGTCTGTCTGTTCATCTGTCCATCCATCATCCATCCATCCAGCATTTATTAAATACCTATTCTGTGCCCAGGTCCTGTGCTGTCCCTCCTGTAAGCAGATGAGAAGAAATCAACACTAAACATATCAATAATTTGTTATTTCAGTATCTGCACAGGGAGCTCACTTCTGTCCCAAGGTAACAATTGTCTATAGGGCTGAGCTGTTTTCCATCCCATTTTATAAGTCTGGGACTCCAAAGCCTTTTTTTTTTTTTTTTTTTTTTTTTT